>NC_051154.1:291909163-292187620 GCF_013339745.2 Dermacentor silvarum
CTTTTCAGCCTCAATTATTTTACGTGTTAGTTGATCACCGCTTCTGCTGGAAACGGTACACTGAGCAAACGACGGTTCACAGTCACGCGAACTGCAATGACATTCAAGCCTACTGTCACGCACATTTTTCTTGACATTGTATGAGTGTTCTCTCAGCCGGTGATTGATGCAGTGTCCCATTTGACCTATATACTGTTTACCACAAGGGGGATACAATAAACCACATTGCTAACACAGGTGACAAACGGAATTTGGTGTTTTGTTGCATATGTGTGGCATGCTGTGACATTGCCTTTGATTACACAACTTTAGAATGATATGCAATTTTCTTGATATTGTGAGAGCTTGTGAATGTAGGGTATGACGGCCAGTTTTATGTCTGTCAGATGCAGTGACCACATGACCTCTACTCTGAAAAGCGCATGCACCGAGTGGTTGCCATGTGATCACTCCAGTATCTGACCGACTTAAAGTGGCTGTCATACCATACATTCATAAGCTGTCTCACAATATCGTGAAAACTGCAGATCGTTCCAAAGTTAAAGTTGTCTTCTTTGCACCTCAGAAGCTTATAAAGTTGTGTAATCAAAGGAAATGTTTCAGGGCAGCACACAAGTGTAACAAAAAGCACAAAAATCCGTTCGTCACCTATGTTAGCAACATGAATTACTGTACCCCTCTTTCTTGTGGTAAACAGCACATAGGCCAAACAGGACGCTGTATCAATGACCAGCTGAGAGAACACTCTATAATGTCAAGAAAAACGTGCATGACAGTTGGCTTGCATGTTGTTGCAGTTCATGTGCCAGTGAACCATTGTTTGCTCTGTGTACTGTTGTCAGCAGTAGCGGTGATCAACTAACACGTGAAATTACTGAAGCTGAAAAGATTGCGCGACTTGGCTCTATGTGTGTCAGCATCTGTACACTTATCAGACAGAGTTGACCTACCTAAGGGTGTGAATTGCTCGTGTGCAATGTGATGAGTGACGGCTATAAACATGGGTCGCTGAAAATAAAGCTTTTTGTTGGAAGTCAGCACACGTCTATTGTCTCGTCTTTTATGTCGTCAACATCTGTGCTGCAATTCACCAATATGTTGTACCAACAAGTCAAATTTATCACTCACTCATTGGAACTTTCTTTCATCACGAATGAAATGTGGTTTTGGTACCGTGGTAGAGCATTCACATCATTTGTTAATTTTTGTTTTCTTCAAAGACTGAACTGGATGTAACAAGCAGCCGTGGCATTGCAAGGAAGCTTTATGTTAAAGGAATATATTGATACTAACGTCTTAACTGCTTAGTGCAATAAAGGAAGTTGTGGGTATTGTTTATTGTGCTTTCCTTGCTCTTGTGTCCAAACTTATAGCTATAATGGTTTGGTTTTACTGAAATTTGCTTTTTGATGTTTTGCATTATTCTCCTGTGTAAAGTCACTATTGTTTGTTTCACAGTTATGCGAAGCTTAAGTTGTTTGTAAGCATTTTTATAGCCTGTTTTCACAGTAAACATGGCTTACTTCAGTGTTTCAGATGGCACTTTATAGTTTGATGTAATTGATGTCTCTGCAGGTTACCGCATTATTGACTTGGAAACCAGTGAAGTCTGGATGCAAGTGAAGCTACCGAGGGAGGCATGTGTGCATCACTTGTGCTGCTGGCCATCCTCTGCAAAAGTGATGGCTGGCAGTCAGTGCTTGGATGACTTTCTGTTACTCTACGCCTTGGGCTGTGTTGACTACTTCACACTTGCTGCCATGTCTGCAAGCTTAGGCAAAAAGACCGGCTGGATGCTTGGCAGGAGATAGTATCCAACCGCAGTGTTACTGTGTTGTGTTGTACATTACAAAGTGATGGAGGACAGTATTTGTGCTGTTATTAAGAAGTATAAATTGGGTTCTGCCATTGAAATAAGGGAACTCGACACAAAGCAAAAGATTTCGAAGTCTGACCTACATGGGAAAGCAAAACATATTGTGTTGTAGTTGTAGCTGTTAGTAGAGTCTTAATATGCGATAGAAGACCTTGATGTTTAATAGAAAATATATTTAAGTGTGTTATCAGTGTGTTATCAGTGTTTAAGTTACTGTTATGTGTCATTTGTTTGCCAGGATGATGTAAGCAGACAGTAAATAAATGCATGGTTTGAGATTATAACCAGGTTTGTCTATGGCATTCACTATTATTTAAGGTGGACCAATGCATATTCATGGGTGCATATTCAACCACCACATTCCTCCTGCACAAACAATTCCTACATACTAGCGTTTGGTCTTAGCAGCTGATGTTGGCTATTATACAATTTCTTGAAAGCACATGCAGCTACCGACACATGATTTTTAGAGCAGTAAGTCGGAAGCAAAGACTGATTTTTTTCTGTGGTCTAAGCTTAAATGATATGTTTAAGGCAAATGAACATTTGTGGAAATATATTTACTTTCCTGCTGCGAGAACCTTTATACGAGAACCTCTGCACATTGGACGTGCATGCTGCTTCTCTTGCTGTTATAGCCAAAATGAAAAATTGTTCTTATGAACCACTTCGCAGCTTTGCATTGTGCACTTTTACTTGCAGTTAGCATTTATATGCTGTGCTATGGACAACAGCAAGACAAGTCAGGCAAACCACCATGTGAAACACTTTAAAGATTCTGGCTTAGGGCGCATTGGTACTATATATAGTGCAAGACAGATGAGCTGCCCGTACAGCAGCGCTGTCAGCATTACACGGCTGACAGCACCGCAAACCCTTAAATTTATATTTGTTTGACAGATAATGCATTCTAGTAGTTTTCATGTCGTATATGCATGAAAATGTAAACAAGAACTGGTGAAAACAGCATTATTTACGTGTATAGTGTACCTTACCACAAGGTAAGGTACACAGATATCTTGGTAAGCTACACAAGATATATACGTAATAAACGCTGTTTTTCACTAATTCTTGTTTCACATTTTCATGCATATGCAACATGAAAACTACTAGAGTAAATTATCTGTCAAGCAAATATAAATTTAAGGGTTTGCGGTGCTGTCAGCCGTGTCATGCTGACAGCACTGCTGTTATGCATGTCTACAAATATTCTGCAATGTCAGTTGAGTGTTGCTTGAACGTCACATACGTACGTTGCCTGAAAGCTCAAGTGACAAAGGCAACATCCACATTACGTTGCCAGGAAGTTCTGTTAACGTTATGTTAACGTCGTGAATGTGCTGCTCAACGCTGCCACAACGTTACGACCCAACGTTGTGTGGCGATCAAAAAAGAGGACATTTGCAGCTTGTAGGCAACGTTATACGCCGACATTTGTGCACATTCAGAGAACGTTATGGCAACATTTTGCGTTACTTGGGCGAATCTGTGTACCCGTCCATGTCTTCTATGTGTGCGTTCCTGTCTCCTAGTATAATTCTCGCACCCTCCTCCTAGCTCATTAAATTCACTTGATATGCATTTCCGCATTTTTTTTGTTTTCCTCTTTGGCATTTGCTCCTATCCACAGGTATACAAAGCCAAGGAGTGTCTGCTCCCCTTGCACTTTCCCTTTTAGCCATAAATGCTCCTTGCATTCCTGCTTGACCCTTTGCCAATTCATACATTAATGAATAAATGTCCCAATTTCACCGCCTTTTCTGCTGCCCTCTGTTCTGTAGCAATTATAGAATAAATGGTCACGGCCTATGGTGAAACACCTGTATTTACATTATGTACAGTAATTGGATCGAATGCTGTCCATGGCGGGCGCTGTCTCTTTCTTCTACTTTGTCGTCTTCTTGCGTCCGTGCTCCCACGTGCTGTGCAGTTGGCTTCTTCTTTTTCTTTAGCTCTTCCAAGAAGGGTAAATATTCAATATCCTCCGTACCCCGGAAACGCGCGCAGTTCGAGTCTGTTACAGCGAAGAAAGTTCAATTGGATACAGAAGTTGGATGGGTCGGCATATTACACAGCCGTTTGGAAGCTTCACCGAACAAGT
This sequence comes from Dermacentor silvarum, assembly GCF_013339745.2. Taxonomy (NCBI): domain Eukaryota; kingdom Metazoa; phylum Arthropoda; class Arachnida; order Ixodida; family Ixodidae; genus Dermacentor; species Dermacentor silvarum. The sequence continues at coordinate 291,913,141 of NC_051154.1, forward strand.
TCTGATATTTTCATCACGTCCTCGATGTACTTCTCGGATTCGCCCTGTCTTCCATAATTGCCGTGGTGCATTTTCTTTAAAGAAGCACAAAATCACCAGCTTTCAGATTGTTCAAAGCTTGAACATTGGCATAGCACGCTGAGCGCAGGCTAACAAGATATTCTCTCCTCAATCTTCTCCAAAAGTGCTCCAGTAACTGCTTGCGATGAAGCCACTTTCTTGTGACCGTAGATCTTGGCCCTGAAGTATCGACATCTTCGTTGTGATAAGAAAGGCTTGTTAGTCATTTACCGGGTAAGAAATTAGCCGGAGTAAGTATTTCCATTTCTGCTGGTGACGTTGACAAGTAAGCGAGAGGCCTGGAGTTTACTACTGCCTCTACCTCATACATTACCGTCGTTAATTCTTGTGGTGTAAGCTTTGCCTTGCCAAGTATCTTCCGGAGGCTGGTTTTTCACAGTTCTTATCAGTCTCTCCCAGAAGCCGCCCCACCATGCAGCTCTTTCTGTGATGAACTTCCATTGTATTCTTCTTTAAGAGCAATAGTCCTGTAGCTCTCCACTGAACAATACCCTTGCCAAGGAGGGGATTACCTTCGACGCTTTCTTGAAAGCCTGCGCGTTGTTTTTGTATATTACGGCAGGCAATCCACGACGTGATAAAAATCACCGAAACGTGAGCAGGAAACTTTCTGCTGACAGTCCGGTGGTTAATTCAAGGTGTATTGCTCTTGCGACGCCACAAGTAAATAACACTATGTAGACCTTCGACGTACTGTCTTTCATATAGAGAGTTCCAGCAAAAGAGATACCAACCGCTTCAAAGGGATCAGATCGGCGTACTCATTCACTTGGTAATGGTGCAACAGATGCGCTGCTGGGCTTGAAGCGTATCTTGGTAGAAGCGTTGCATCCTCTGATGAGTTTCTTTACAGTTTGTCTTCCGTGGGGTACCCAAAATTTCTCTTTAAGCTCGGCAAGGGTATCTAGCAGACCACCGTGGAGTGTACGCTTATGGCAGTCTCTTATGACAAGTTTTGTTAGTTGGTGAAGCGGAGGCAACAAGATAGGATGTTTAACTTCTGCTTCCTGTGAGATTTGCAGTCGTGCACTTACACGCAACCGTCCTTCATTGTCGAGAAAAGGATGAAGCATTCTCAGATCTGAATTGCGATTCAGCTGTAGTTCCTTTTCATGCTGATTGATTTCTTCTGCATAAATATCCTCTTGAGCCACCTTGATCCAGTAATTTTCAGCGCCGCTAATGTCTTTGGCTGTGAGCTGTGGTTGGCCCCCGATGCATCTATTTTTGCAGCTTTTGATGAAACGAAATACCCAGGCTGTTATTCGTAATACTCTTGTGAGGCTTGAGTAGCGTTCAAGGTCCAAAATAGGCAACAACGTTCTCACATGTAAAACTTGCACGACGACTTTTGCCTCCAGGGTGTGCATGGGCCATGCATCTTCAGTTTCTGTCAACCATGGTGGTTCTTTCCACCACACTGCATTTGTCTTGAGAAACTGCAGCTGAACTCCATGTGTAAGGTAATCTGCAGGATTATCAGTCCCAGGACAATGTCGCCATTGGCTCTTGTCGGAACAGCGTTGAATTTCAGCCACCCTATTCTCGACGAATGGCTTCCGTTTCTTCGGAGACCCTTTTATCCAATGCAGCGTGACCTTGGAATCCGTCCAAAAGAATGTTTCTAACGTGCACTTCTGAAGGGCAGTCTTCAGAAATTTCGCTAGCCTTGCCCCGAGCAAAGTGCCAAGAAGCTCCAGTCTTCGCAAAGTCACCTTCTGCATAGGCGCAACTCTTGACTTCGCCATTATGAGGTGGCTATGAGCACACTTCTCTTGGTCAAGAAATTTCAAATATGCGCAAGTTCCATATGCCCGTTGACTTGCATCACAAAATATATGAAGCTGCATGGAGTGACATTCGAGCCCAGTCTTGACCTAACATGGGATAGTAATAGATGTAATGTTCTGCAGATTTGAGCACCAATTTTGCTCCTGTGAAGCAAGGTCTGAGGGCAAATCTGCATCCCAATCTACCTGTCTCTGCCACAACTCCTGAAACAATATCTTGGCTTGAATGCTGAAGGGTGCAACCATTCCAAGCGGATCAGATATCCTTGACACTGCTTGCAGAACATATCTCTTACATGGCTTTTGATCTTTTCCCAAGAAGCATAGCGCTGATTTTGCGGCGACTGTCATCTTGTCTGTTAGAGGATCCCACAAGAGTCCCAATATCTTGACAGCTCCCGAGGGGGCGCTATCTCCTTCAACCGTGGCAATAAGATCTCTCAGCAGTTTAGAATTTGATGACCATTTTCTTAGTCGCATTCCAGCGTCTTCCATTATAGCATTTGCGTCTCTGTATACCTTTTGAGCTGAATCCTCAGTATCTGCTCCTATAAGAAGGTCATCAACGTAGAAAGAAGCAGCAAGTAACTTGGCCGTTTCTTCTGTTTGATCCTTTACTCCCTTCAGGTGGTGTTGGAGTGTGGCGTTGAGTAGGAATGGGCTTGCTACTGTTCCAAAAGGCACCCTTGTCATGCGCCATTCCTCTATTCCAGGATCTGGTTTTCTCCTAGAGGGTATATCCTTGAACCATAGGAATCACAACGCATCTTTGTCTTCAATTTTTACGCTAATCTGGAGAAAGGCTTTCTATATGTCAGCCGTCAGAGCAATACGGTTCATACGAAAACCTATGAGAAGAGCAACCAAGTCGGCTAGTAGCTTTGGTCCTTTCTCGAGATGTTCATTGAGAGACGATGAATCAGGATCGTGAGAGGATGCGTCAAAAACTACTCGTACTTGAGTAGTTGTAGACTCGCTTCGCACAACGGCGTGATGCGGCATGTAGTAGAGCTTAGAGGGTTGCGCCTCAGTTTGGCTAGGTACTCTGTCGGCGTGACCCATCTTCATATAGTTCTTGATGGTCGTATCATATTCTACGGCAAACTCTGGATTGTTCTTCATTTTCTTTCTGAGACCCATCAGTCGCTTCCGTGCTTGCAATCGGTTATCTTCTAGTTGTCCACAGCTTTCTTTCCACGGAAGGGCTACTTGGTAGCGACCGTTGACGAAAGCGATATCGTATTCGAAGTTTTCTAGCACCATATTAGGTTCCTTATTTGGAGTGTTGTCGACTGGCATAATCCCGATGCTCTCTAACTCCCAGAACTTATGAAGTAGATGGTCGATAGAGTCGGTAGATGCATTACTCGCAATACGCATGCGTTGAGGGCTGCTTCCAAAGAGGTGTTGAACAAAAGTGGTCCTTGTAACGTCCAGCCAAATGCAGAACACAGCGCCACCAAGTCTGCCTTGCAATGGTATCGTTTCATTTCTCCGGACATGAATTGCCATAGCTGGTCAGCACCAATTAAAAGGCTAATACCAGGAACAGCTGCCATGCCTGCTAACAACAGCTTATCTGCAATGAGGTGTCTGTCGCTTTCGATGGCTGTAACAAAGTCATGCTCGAGTGGTACTTGAACAACATCCTTGCATACGAACGGTACTTCAGTGGCTTGCACCAGGTATTCCCGAGTGTCATACTGACTGCAAAGATTTAGTTCGACAAGGTGATGTTGGATGGTAACCGAGCTTTTCTGTCCAAAAGTATTTAGCTCTAAATTCAAAGATCCCAGTTCTTTCAAGCCAAGTGTCTTGGATATATCTTCACGAATGAACGTGCCATGCTTCCACTGTCTACAATTCCACGAATGTAGGCCCTCTGCTTTTTTCCGATTATCCATGCCCGAAATGTCTGCAATAAAACCTCAGCCACCACGAACGAACGAGAGCTGTTATGAAGACAGTCACGGCCTATGGTAAAGCACAACTGTATTTACATTATTTACAGTAATTGTATCGATTGCAGTCCATGGCGGACGCTGTATTTTCTTCTACTTTTCTTCATGGTTCATGCCGCTGTCACAAACTGGAGTTGAGTGCTTTGAAGACCCACAGAATAGTCAGTCCTTTTATTTAACTCTCTAGGAAGATTGCATGACAGCTGCTGTTGGTAAGGTGGAGTGCAAGTTTCTTTGCTCCTCGGGTGGTTTAGCACATATCTTTCCTTTAAAGTCATAAACTTCACTTCTTTCTGGGATTTCAACTTCCACGTGAAGATAGGTCAAGAGTTCTTGCAACTCCTCATCGGCTGTCGCTGTCGATGAGTGTTGCTGCTGTAGAGCCTGAACTGTCGATAGCAGACGGTGATGACTTTGAACTGGCTTCTTTTCGGTAATAGCCAATGACAATGTCTGCTGGCAATGCCTTCAACAGACTGTCCGTCATCATAGTTGCATAGCTGGCAGGACTGACGTTTAGACCTTTCAGGCCTCTGATATGGCCCTGCACATAATCCAATAGCCTTCGAAAATTGTATACATCTTCTGAGGAGGCAAGTGCTGGTAGTGTGTCCAGACGGCGTAGATGCTCCTGCACAATGCGACACTTATCGCCAAAACGACTCATTAGAATTTCGATGGCGTCGTCGTAGCACTCGCCTGTCGCTTGTAGACCAGAAATTGAAGCTACTGCTGTACCGCTAAGAAGATTCTTCAGATATTGAAATCGTTCTTCTTTCGTCAGCTTTTCGTTTTCATGCACAGATGCCTTGAATTGCTCTCAAAAAGCAGGCCACTGACAAAGCTGTCCGTCGAATGTCTGCAATTGTAGAATTGGAAGCTTGATTGATTTGCGCTGGGCGCGATCATCGAGTGCAGGTGACGAACCTGCAGGTGCGGAAGCGGCAGTCGTAGAACCCTGATTTTGACTGACTAGCCACTCCCGATCCTTCAGCTCCCCCAACATTCTTTGCGCAGCATCTTGTTAAGTCAACACCGTTTCAAATTATGCCGCGAACGCGTCCTCGGGAATAGCTTCTTCGAGCTCGGTGTTAAGCTTGTCCAAGTCCTCATTATTTGCTTGTAGTCGTTCGATCAAAGATGAAATCTTTGCACTGTCAGCGCTTTCAATCATGGCTTTCGCTTCATTGATGAGACGCGTATTCATCTGGCGTCACGCCGTTCGCTTTTCTTTAAGGACCTTGAGGCGGTTAATCTTGTGTTTCAACAATATTTGACCTCGCTCACTTTCTCAGATGGACGCTGAGTAGGTGTCTTATCAAGACGAAGGGTAACGGCGGATGGTCCAGTCAGATCGTACCGACTGGCTTTCAGAGAAGGTTTCCGCTGTCCTTACGACGTGCTGCCTTCGCTTTCAAAGTTCCCGATGAGCACTCCCGAGGGATTTCAGCACGAGAATATAGAATAAATGGTCACGGCCTATGGTGAAACACAACTGTGTTTACTGTATGTACAGTAATTGGATTGGATGATGTCCATGGCGGACGCTGTTTCTTTCTTCTACTTCGTCATCTTCGTGCGTCCGTGCTCCCGCGTGCCATGCAGTTGGCTTCTTCTTTTTCTTTAGCTCTTCGAAGAAGGGTAAATATTCAATAGCAATATTCCCATGCGTGCTCAATGTCCATAAGATATGTCTCCACAGACCCGTATACCATCAGCTTTTCCTGCATTAGCTGCTTGTCTGTCTCCTCCCACTTCAGTCTATTCCTGCCACCTTGCATGTTAATATACTCTATGTCTGAATAACCTTGTCACTGGTGCTTACGTTTATTTCTTCTCCAACAGACTCTACGTTTCTTGAATCTTGGGGCCTCTCCGGGTCCAACTTTGTCTACACATGTGGCCTCAGGGCTCTGGGTCCCCCCCAAAAAGCCGTTGCTTGGCGGTCTATTCTATTACCTACCCTCCTGCCCAAGGCACCACTGTAGTGAATGGCATCCTGTGCAAAGTGGTGGGAGCCAGACTCGTATACGTCCCGGTTTATGTTCATTACGCCGTACCCAAGTGGCCGGCTCAGACCCCTAATGACCTCGTTAGCCTCAAGCACACTTCATTCCATCCCGCTAGCCTGGCCCTGGACCTCTGGGATTCACATGCAGTCACATGCACCTTCGCAGAGGCCTCTCCCAACCTCTAACAGTCTCTTTAGGTTCTGGCTCCTTCCCTTCAGCACATAGTTGTGCTGCAGATAACGAGCTGATTTTCGTGCTCCATGTTGTCCCATACCACCTTCTGAGCGTTCACCAATGTGTCCACAATGCACTTCCCTGACTGGGCCTCCACCCTCACCCGCCTGTCTGCCTTCAATTTTGTAAAGACGCCCTCCTCAACCCTCGCTACGTTGGAGTCCCCCACCACTAGGACCCTTCGCTCTACGCGTTCGCCTCCCGCCTGTGACTGCTGTCCTCCAGCTCGCGCTAGCTGGCCCATCTCCCGCCGTACGCCACTGTCACGCGGCGACGGGCTCCCCGCCGCTCGTGCCGCGCCACCCAAAGCCTGCCGCGCTAGATCGCTGTAGCGTTGTGGAGCCCCCGTGTTGCCGCGGCTCTCGCCCCCTATTCTACGGCCCCTAGGTGTCCCTTCCTGCCTGTCCCTTTGCTCTCGTAGCATGCCTCTGCCTGAGACTCCCCGCTGTCCCCGCCGTCCGCCTGATGCTGCTCCGACCCGGGATTACGTGCCGCCTGTGCCATTACCGCCTGCAACCACTCTTCCAGCTCGGCCCGCTTTTCCTGTTCTTCTTGAAGCTCGCCAGCTATTCGCTCTGCCAGGTTGGCCTCGGCCCCCTCCCTGTCAAGCAACACGCCGATCCAAGTTTTGAGCTCAATCCTCCACCTTCAGCTCTCCTTTGAGCTCCTACATACTAGCTGCCCATTCCCCTTCCATCTGCCGCACAGCCCCCTTGAATCCTTCACACAGCCTGCAGGTGAAGCTAGCCTTCTCAGCATCAGCTAAACTTGCGAGGTCCGTCTCGTCCCAATAACACCGTTTGCACTCCTCGCACTGCACCAGCTCGCGATCACCCCTGAATTTCATAGCCTGCCGTGCCATCTTCCGCCCGACGGACGACCTAACGAGAAAGCCCGCTAAAATACCTGAACAAAGCCTCACGGTAAGCCCTACGGGCAATCGCGCTATCTGGCTACCTCCGCTAGCTTCCCTTAACACGGTATAAAACGGCCGCCCTACACTGCTTACACCAAGCAACACGTGCGCCACAACCCACTTCCAAAAAATACTCTTCCTTACTTTCTACGCCCAACCAAAAAATCAAGAAACTAAAAAGCAAGAAAAATAATATATATAGATAGCTCGGTTAACCTAACACTTCTATCAACCAGATGAGCGAAAACTAAAAGCATTAAACATATCCTACTTTGGTATGCTGCTCCTGCTGCGCCGAGATCCACTCGGCACGACTGTTCCGTTCGGCTTCACTCGGGAGAGTCTTCACTCGAAAGCTTTCAGGCTGGGAGCGCGCCGCCTCCGACGACAGAGGTAAGGTCCCTAGGACCCGTGGGCTTTCTCCGCTGCTGAAGCCGTGCCAAGGCAGCGGGCGTCTGCTATATGAGCCTTATATTTTGGTTGCAATTAGTCAACATCGCGATAATTTGGGATATATAAGTACCACGTCACCGCAAGGTAATACCGCAGTCACTCACTGCACAGAGAATGCGTTTGCCGGCTGTGAATACGGGTATTTTGTCTATATCCTTCTAGCTCACTTGGTCTGCGCTTACGCGGCTGTTGGAGTAACGCATTCCTCGCGCTTTCTTCATTTAGTTATGCGTGGAATGAGGAACGTGAACGTGCTTCAGAAGAAAATATGCTGGAGATCGCGATGATAACCAGGATGACGTAGCAGATATGGCTAGCTCATGCTAGCGCTTTTACACCCAATCGTTTCCTTTCTTTTATTTCATGCATTTGATTTGTTTTACAAGACTGCCTCCCACGCTCTGCTGTTTCTTTATTAAGAAGAAATCGTTAACTGGCTCTCGGAAAGCGGAATGTGTCCGTCGGCAGTGCCGCGGTACCAAAAATAATTACAAACCGCGTAACTCTCGCGTCTCGTTCACTTGGTATATATACCAAACATAGCGTGCATGGAAAGGCACAAATGTGTGACTAAGATGACTGATGGGTCATGGCATTAGTAACATGAGATACTTGCATTCACATCACGAATAACGATAACGTACAATATGATGTGTGGTGCAAACCCAAATTCTTCAGCCAGAGATCCATCTGATGGTGTGGGTGGGACGATAAGAACGTGTTGAATGCCAATCTCGATCTCAACGTGTCGAACTTGCACATATATCATGAAGAACTGCGAGCACATGTAAAGGATAATAATAGTAATGATTATTTCTGCGGTGTTGCATCCAAAAATCACAATATTGCTATGAGACGCCGTAGTGGAGGGCTCCGGTAATTTCAACCACCTGGGGTTCTTTAACGTGTAACTAAATCTATGTACACGGGTGTTTTATGCATTTCACCTCCATCCAGATGTAAGCAGCCGTGGCCGGGAATCGAACCCGCGTCCTCGAGTTTAGCAGTCCAACCTACCAAAGCCACCAACTTACCATGGCGTATAGGTAAAGGGTACACAAGAAATATACGTGGCAAAACAAGACGAACCAAAATAAATGAAACGCTAACAGTGCAACATTGTGTACGCATACCTCATTTCATAATCACGAGCGAAGGTCAAAAAACGAACGTGATGCATTACAGATGTGCAACTCGTCTTTCGCCACCTTGTGTAGCAAGAGCGCAAACACAAAGCGAATTTTAACATGAAAGAAACTTTAGGAATATTTTTTACGTATGCTGGCTGGTTGGTACACAGCAAATATACTTACTGATCAATAATTACATACTTGTAGTTACGTAAAGAGAGGCAACTTATCACCAAACCTAATCTTTTCATGTTTTACTGTTACTGAAGGTAAGGGATATGTTGAACCAATAGCGACATTTGTAGTGTATCAAAGATAGTAATATTCAACACGATTTACGCTCAATATAATGCAAGCACAAACATCATCACGCGCCAATGCTTGTTAGCTTAGGCAAAAAAATCGCACGTTAAGCAATAACTATGATATCATGAGAGGTTGCACGTTGGTAATTTCAGAGAAGATTCACGCATTATTAAAACCATGGAAATTGCAGCAATAACTTTTACATAAATGAGTAAATGGCTAGCCCAGTAGTAGCTATCTATTTATTCATTTCAATGTAGGAAAAGGTTTATTTGTTTACCTATTTGTTTCCATATTTTTATGTTTACCTATTGGCTGGAATGGCTTGTCTTTGGAATGTCTGAATTTGAAACAAGCTTCGCTGGCGCTGAACCTTCAGGTGCATCGTGGGCGAAGTTTGTGTTGAAAAGATAGCCAATAGATAGCGAAATAAGCCAATATTGCAGCGTTAGGGCCGTCTTTCCTCTCTCTCTTGTTCTCGTTACACCTTCTCACTGTGTTCTGTTCATAATAAAGTATTGTTGAGGCTAAAATTGTCGAATAAAGGCATATGCATATGGCTGTAAACCACTTCTGATCGTGAGTGAAAAGCGCGTAGTGGTGAGCGAACCAGTCACTGCACGCACGCAAGTATTTCACTTGACTGCGCGAGTAATTTACTTTTTTCGTTACCCTTATTGTTGCAAGCATGGTGCTATTGCCCACGCACCCATGCGAATATTGTTTTTTTGCGTGCTTTCCTTGCGTGGGCTCATTTAGCATGTTTCTACGCAGGCACAGTTACCGCATTACCGTTCACGAACTCTAGCACCGGAGCTAGGCCGTGCTGATGAGTATGACACGTTAGTTTTTGCATTCTCTTGCTGCCCAAGAATGAAGACAAGGCTCAAAGATTTAAGCTCCATGCAGCACCACACTGTTGAAGGAAAATAGACTAAGTGCTTTGCGTGGAAACTGAACGGAAAAAACTACAGCACGTAGCAGACGACCCTCGCTTTCCGCGCGCTTTGCGAGCGCCAAAAGCCCGCGGGTCTGGAGCAGCAGCGGCGCGGCGCGGCAGTTCCCAGAAGAAGGCCCTCGTCGGAGCCGGCGCTTTGGACACTTCCCTATTATTCTAGGTCACTCTAGGCAAGGTGTCACTGGAACCGGGAAGTAGAAGGGGCCTTGACGCAGAAGGGGAAAATAATTTAAGGCGAAAGTCATAGATCTACATGTTTGAAGGTCGCTGTGAGGTACAGAAAATGAATGGTAGAGAAGAAGACCAAGTATTTGAGAAGGACGGATGACTTCACCTTTGAGCATGTCGTCCAATTGCTCCGTGATGACTCGTCGCTCTTCGGCCGATACACGATACGGGCGCTGTTGCAAGGGGGAGTGGGAACCAGTGTCGATGATGTGAGAAACACCGGTGGCACGGCCCAATGACGTCTGATATCAGTCGAAAGAAGAAAGAAACTTTTGAAGGAGAGCGAGACGTTGGCGACGATGAGATGGGGAAAGAGCAGGGTCAATGGCGTTGTCAAAACACACTGAAGACGATGAGTCTGAGAAAGAAGCGATGGCGTCAACGTAACAACGGTGGCAGTCGGTAGGAACATCGAGATCGTCAACGTAGTCGACCGCCTGCAAATATCCTAGGGTCTCTCCACACAGCAGCTTGATCGGGTACTGGTAGTAGTTGGTGACCAGCATAACAGTTCACGCAGATGTTATTGTGAGCACGGCAAACGGAAGAACTATGCCCTTGCGCTAAGCAAACACATCGGACGGCGTGAACACTACAGTGGCATCAGAGTCGGCTGCAGACGACAGGACAACAGCCATCGACGACTGGGGGAGTATGGTTGTGTCGGCATGAACAATGAGTCTATCGGCAACGTGAGGAGAGCCGGTCAGCAGTGATTCACATAGTGGTAAAAGCGACACTTCGGCACGCGAACAGTCAATGACAGCATGATGACGTGACAGAAAATCCCAACCAAGGATGAGGTCGTGAGAGCACGATGGTAGTACGAAACACTCAATTTTGTATAGAACTTCGCTGATGACGACACGGGCCGTGCACACAGCTGAAGGGTGAATTCGCTGCGCGCTCGCAGTGGCGAGCACCAGGCCAGAGGTAGCTGTAGTCACTTTTCGAAGTTTGCGACAAAGGTTCTCGTGAATGACGGAAACGGCGGCTCCGGTATGAACTAGCGCAACTGCGGGTACTCCCTCTACAAAAACGGTAATACCATTTTGCGGCGTCTTGAGAACGTCGATGTATTTGCAGTTCTTGCCTCAGGAACTGCACCAGTCAGTTTCCTGCTTCAGTGGGAGCTCGACGACGCAGGGGTGAAATCGAACGTCGACGAGGGGAAGGGGAACGACGAGTTTCTGATCGGCGATCGGTTTCAAGACGTCTCGGTGAAAACGGAGACGCGGCAGCGTATTATGGTGTGTAGGTGGGCGTTTCAAAGGTGGTAGGCGTTGTTGGGGCGCGGCGGCGACAGAAGCGCGCCACATGATCAGCAATGCCACAGGCGAAGCAGATAGGCCGGTTGCCTTGAGTGCGCCACGTCGCGGTTCGACGAAAAAAGTGCGGTGACGGTCGGGCAACAGGAAATGAAGCCGGATGCATGGGCGATGAAAAGGAAGCTGGCGGCGGAGGAGGCCGTGCAACCATGGCTGCGTAACTGAGCCGTAGCGACGTAGGGTGATTGGCAAAGTCGGTATAGGGCAGCGGCACACTCATAGGATTGGGTGGGGAGGTTGTAGGAGCTGCAGGAAGCGCTTCCGATATCTGATTCCGGATGGCTTGCTGTAGCGTTTGACTCAAAGCTGCCCAAGGTGTGTCGCTGTGAGGCAGCAGCGATAGCTGCCTGGCCACCTCTTCACGAATAAAATCTTTTATATGTTGCGATAGGGTCGAGTTGGGTAGAAGGTCGGCAGAAACCGCAATGCTCGAGACGGAATCGGCATGCTGAATGTTCTGGCGGGCGATGGAACGTTGGCGGCGCAGCTCGTCAAAGCTCTGACATAGGTTACTAAGGACGGAAACGCTCGTTGGGCTTTTTGCCAGCAGCATATGGAATGCGCCGTCCTCTATGCCCTTAAGGATATGCTTGATCTTGTCATCCTCTGAAATGGTGGGATTTAACCGCTTGCACAAATCGAGAACATCCTCGATGTAGCTGGTGAATGTCTCTCCAGGCTGCTGTGCGCGCTGGCGCAGACGCTGATCAGCGCGTAGCTTACGCACAGCGGGGTGATCAAAGACTTCGGCAAAAAGTGTATTAAATGCTGACCAGCTTGAAAAGTCTGATTCGTTGTTGAAGAACCACAGTTTGGCTACGTCGGCAAGGTAGAAAGACACGTGGGAGAGCTTTGACTGGTCGTCCCATTTGTTATGGGCACTTACACGTTCGTACGACGAGAGCCAGTCTTCCACGTCGTGTTCGGCGGTCCTACTGAAAGTGGGTGGGTTGCGATGAAGAGGGATGCCGGCGCAGACGACAGTGTCAGCCGGTGGTGCAGGCAACGAAGTGGCTCGATCAGCCATAGTGCTGGGCGATAGTGTTGGTGTTGGCAGGGTTTGAGTGCGGAGCTCCAGGACGAGGCGAAGGATCTCAGCAACCTCCACCAAATGCGACGAGGTTTATTGTCGTCGGTAACGTTGCAAGAACGCTATGTAAAGGTAGGCACTGCAAGGGCTGTACATAGCTTGGTTTGGTTTGGTGCCTATAGAAAAAGCACAACCCACTACGTGGGATTGGCCATGAATCGGGCGGCAGTGGGAAGAAAATGAAGGATACTTAAATGGGATTTTCTTACTTAAGAATGAGATAATAAATGAATTATAATCGTTAATAATAATTTTCATGTTCATAGCACGCGGCCCACTCCCGATCACGGCACAGTACTTCGTCTTCCTCCTCAGTCGGCACATACACAGGGGCGGCCTCTGCTTCATTACAGTGGTTTAACTCTTGTAAACCTACGAGTGAAAGGTCTGCTAGGCTTGGCTTTGCAACGACTATGCACACAGTGTTTCATTAATGCACGCTTCTGCACTTGGAAGGCTTCTCTATAACGTGCTAATCTGGCCACCCTTTCCTCCCGTGTTTCAGCAGCTAACTCTGCCTTTTCTTGAGATTTTGCAGCCTGCCGCCTAGCTATATCTACCGGATTATTGGATTCAGCCTGTTGCTTGCGCTGAAGCGCACACACAGACGGCCCAGCCGGCGCACCATCCATGGCGAGATTAAGCGACCAACCGCCGGCGAAGCAGCCGTTAAATCCTCTCCTGGTCACATGGTACCGTAGCGGCGAGGCGCGGAGCAAGCACAGCTGCAACGCTCTCAGCAGCGGATCACGTGGCGGGACATCACACCTGCCACACTTGTGCTCTGGTGGTTCAAGGTCATTGCGATGTGATGAATGGCATTGGGAAACATGCGTAGTAGGGCTTTCGCTCTAAAAGCCTCGCCTTGCGCGCGTGCCAGTGCTCACGTGTTCGTCGTGGTCTTCCACAGCTGGCTCCGACGCTGCTCATCAAGCGTGCATTCCCATAATGCCCTAACACTCAACGCCGCTGAGGAAAAGGGCAACGGTGGTGCTTGGGCGGAGAGAAATTCCAGCGGTTGCGAGGGAGGTCATTGATGGAAAGGGCAACGGCAGCGCTGGGGAGGAGGAGGAAAATGTCAAAAGCAGCGCAGTAGCTAGGGACATTGAGGGCAAGTGCGGTGGCAGCGCTGGGGAAGGAAATGTCAGCGGCAGCACGCTGGCAGCGTTCTCGCACGCCTTGTATATGTCGCTGCGTACGCCCAGAGCTTCATTGCACATCGCCTTGGGTCCAAGTAGGCTTTCACCTTCACATTCTTAGAAAGTTCTAAGCATCTCCCATTATTTTTAATAACTGGCGTTTCGGCTGTGGGCCCGGCCTTCATCAGAAACGTCAGTTTACTAATGAAAATTAATTCACACCATAACGGCAGGGGTTACTAGATTAAAAGAAGCATCGAGCTCGCTCATTCCCACTGTTGCCTCGGCTGCTGGGGCCGCCGGAACCTTCTCCGTCGGCGTCTCCGCCGATGGGAGGCGGCCCTGAAAAGTTCGGAGCTGGATGACCAGCTCTGGGCCGTCCGGCAAGCCGAAGATGCCGCCTGAGTCCAAGAACTTCGAGCCTTCACCTGAGGCCACTAAAAGCGAAATGCCGGAAGTTTATTTCTTCTTCTTCTTCTTCTTCTTCTTCACTTGTGCATCAACACGCCTTCTCATATATATATATACACACAGGGTGTTTCACTTAACTTTTGCCCAACTTTGAAAATATGCAAATGCCACGTACCTGGACAGAACCAAGGTACTTTTGCTTACCGTCGCTTGGAGATAATCAGATTATTTTTATATTCCGCCTAATTAGATCATAGTCCTAATTAATCAACTCAATTATTGTAGTTCGATTAAAATTTTCAATAAGAAGATTGTAGAGCAACATGAGAAACTCCTCATACAGTGTTCTGTTACTCAATACGTGCTATAAAAGTGTTTTTCTGACCGTCAAAAATGCCTGCGAATACTCGCAAAACTGCTGCGCGACTGGCTGCTCGAGGCAGTTTGCATGTATTCGTGAGCATCTTTCACGCTCGGAAAAACACTTTAATGTAGCACGTATTGAGCAACAGAAAGCTGCATCGGGAGTTTCTCATGTTGCTCTACAATCTTCTCTTTGACACTTTTAATCTAACTATAATAATTGAGTTGGTTAATTAGGACTAATAATCTAATTTTGCGAAATGCAAAAAATATTCTGAGTATCTCCAAGCGATGGCAAACCACATTACCTTAGTTCGGTCCAGGTACGTGGCATTTACATATTTTTAATGTTTGGCTAAAGTTAAGTGAAACACCCTGTATATAATTACCCCATAGGATCCCCGGTATACTTATGAAGTGCATCATGTCACGCATGACACACACATTCTAAGGGAAATAGTCCGGTAATTCTTACGCATTAAAAAAATGGCCTTTTTTCCTAGAAAGGGACGAGCTATTATTTTGAGCCTTCTTTGTGGTCTGCCCTTACTATTATATTATTCTGACTACATGATCAAAGAAAAGCACACAGCAATCTGTGAAGTGAGGAGGTAAAGCATTACCTATAGGAAGCTTCTTCATTCATATGTGCTCACACTCTACTATAGGGTGTAGACATGTATAGGAAGGCTTCACAATTACCAGCAGTGCTGCTCCTTGACACCACCGATCTACTGAACTCTTCATGGAATATTATTTATTTTCCTAAATTTTCTTCCGTATGCAAGTGTTCTGTTGTGCTTTATAAGCTGTCTAAAGTTGCAACCATGCAGTCATCTAGAGGCAACAGCACAAACAAAGAAAATGAATATTTCTTAATTTTTTATTTTCCAATCAATCACTTCGTACAGAAGTCCTCCAAGAACCTGCCCTAACTAACTCGGACCGTGATCTAAAAATGTACGTATATTTACATTCAGTGCTGTCCAAGAGTGACGACTTCAATCTGTACGAGGCACACCAGACGTGGAAAATCTCAACATGCCTGCTTTTGAAGAACTGCTTATCCGAGTGATGAATGCAACACTACCCAATATATTTATGGTCCAGCATTTCTGGCTGCAAGTGAAAAGAAAAAAAAGGTGGGGGGGGGGGGGTTCGCCAAGCATATTTTGTTCAAATTCGGTTTTTGACTGGGGGAAGTCGCCTTCCAAGGGTAATATCGATAATGGGAAAGAGATGCACGAATGCAGATATGTACAAGACAAAAGCAAATGTGATGGTCAATCGTATAGAAGGGCCAATTAGCATGGTCAGCATATACAAGCTGAAAGCATAAATTAAAGCATCAACACGGCACTGTTGCTTATTAAGGCAAAAGCCTTAAATGAATCATGGGGCGAAAAATTGACCGTCCGGCGTTAGGGCACCAAGATTAATATTGCCACCCACAACCATTGGTGGGAGTCGAACCCACGACCGTTGTTTTTAATTAAGGTGAAGTTAAATAGAATATTTCATTAATGCACTCGCACCCACAATCTTTGGCAGAAGAAAAGAAGTAATAGAAAGTTGCAACACATTCGAATGAAAATGTCGAGTAATTGATTAATGTCTCGTGAGAACGCAGGCTTTCACCTCCATCCTCTTTAGCGTAGGCTAAAGTGACTCAACTTTTAAAGGAAGACTAAAGAGAAAAGTACATTTAGTAAATAGAGTAAAATAGAGTAAGATAAAAAATTAATCTTCTACAATACTAAAATAGCCACTCTTTCTGCGAGAAAAGGCTTGGTTAAAGCATGACGGCTACTTTCATCACTTTGTAATGTGCTACAGTTGTACACCAGATGGAAAAAGCTTGCACTGCATGGTAATCACAACGAAAAATTCTGAAACACAGCCTGGAATAAGTAAAGGCATTGTTTTTGGCACAGAAAAGTATGCAGTGCAGTTTTAATTGCAGGGAGCATGCACTAACTGCTATAAATTTTCTTTTTCCAGAGACCATGTTCTAAATTTGTGCTTGGCATTACACTGCAGGTAATTGCCGGTACAATGTTAACCTTGAATTCTGCAATATATTCCAGGCTGCAGAATAATGATCACTACATTTTTGGTTTTATTTGGTGGAATAGTATACCGAATATAAAACCAAACATACTGTCAGTGGAATAATAAAAAGTTGAAGCTTTATGAAAGTATGTTATATTAAAAAATCCTGAAGATGTTGAACGTTACTTGCTAGACTTCAAGAAAAACAGTTCTGCTTGTCAACTTCAAAAGTTTTGCACATCTTGTCCTAGGGTCAGCAGAACAATGGAACAACATGTTGTTCATATTAGCTTTCTTGAATTGCACAGAAGCCAATGATACTCTTATCAAAATGACAAATTATTCCACAAACTAAAGAAAAAAAAGTGCATAAAATTAGACCTAGACGAAATAAAAATGCATCTCATGTTCGCAAATATGCATATAAATTTACACATATATTTTCCACAACACGAGCAATTCGGATTAAAAACTTGCACAACTGCTCCGTCAAATCATCAAAAATGCGCGAGAAAAACAAGAAAAAGTCTATATAAATAATGTTGAAGGCAGAATCTGCTGCCGACATGTTAAATAAGATAAAAAATAAAATCACGAAGGTGCTAATTCTTTTCAAACTGCGCAACACCCGTACAGTCGAGCTGTTGCAACAGTCTTGGTTGTGTCAATTTTGGCGTCTCGGCAAGAACAGTGCTTGTGATCGGCTTGTTCGAAGCCTATGTAAGGAATGCCTGGAATGCAAGCAAAGGTAATATCATGAGAAGAAAGGACAGAGAACTTCATATATTTTGCTGCAAAATAGGAGCTATAAGTTATTAACAGGAGCAAAACACGAGCAGAGGATGAAGGTCACCGCTGTTGCACATGTTTCTATATTAGCACAAATACAAAAGTGAACAAATCAAGAACGTTTACAAGATGGTTGTTGCCGGACTAAGGCATCTCACCATCAGTATTTTGGTATTCACTGTAAATCCCAACAGCGACTTGGCTTTTGGCTACATCATGAATTGCTTTGTGCAGGCGTACGATTCTTGCGATACACTATTCAAGAGGTCATGCACGGGATTTGATCCCGTGACCTCATGCTTAGCTGCGCAACGCCAAAGTCACTACACAACCATGGTGAGTGAAATTCTCGATATAACGAAGTATTTAACTTTTTATAACTTCTTGTCCATGCTCCATGTATTGAGAACCTCAGTATAGAAGTATGTTTACACAGGATTTCAATATAACGAAATTTCACTGCCAATGCGAACAAATACTGAGACAATAAATGGAAACTTCCGTGGACGCAGATGGGCAAATAGTTGACTTACAAGCAGCTGCCTGAGAACACACCTCTCGATTGCGCGCCACAGTGCCAAGAGCAACCGTCGAAGCGGAGCAGCGTCATGTTCAGTATAAACTCAAAGTGCAATAAGATCCCATCGCGCTCCATGCACTCTATGCTTTAGGTGAGAGTGAAAGCTTGCGAGTGTAAGCCAAAAAGGATAGTGGCTTTATGAGCGCCGTCTTCAAACATGTTTAACTCTATGTTGGGCTGGTCACAAAGATTGCAGTACACATGTGACGGTCCATAAGTAGATTGGGGTAGAAAGTTCAGAAGACAACGATTAAAATTGTGTGTGACGCCATGTTGCCTTCCTGCCTCTTTCTTCACATACACTTATGTGCGTGAACTTCTGCAGAGCTAATTTTGATACTAAATGCAACTAATATCCATAATTTTCTTTAAGAATTGTTCGTTACACATCACACTTAGTGATACCAAGGTTCACCTACATTTGTCTCTTTCCAAAATTAGTTTGCCCCAAATGGAATTCAAGCCATAAATGACAAAATTAAGGACTAATTTAAGCAAGGTGTGAATGCTACTGTATTTTGTGTCAGTAGCAGCAGAAATTTAGATTCATTACTCCTACACAAATGGCAACAACTGCAGCCCGTACCTGTGTTGACTGCTTCAGGGATCGACGCCGGATGCTAATGTTCCGGGCAGAAGCACTTGCACCACCAACCCAGCGTGGAGTTTGGCCAAGCGGTTTCTGACCAGATGGAGTGGCTTGCCCAGAAGTGACCATGCTGCTGCTACTGCTGCTGCCTGCTGCCAGCCTGGGCGTCTTTGAAGCTGCAGTGCAGGATTGCGTACCGGAACAACCTTGCTTTAGGCAGCTTCGAGAGGCTGGTACCGCCACCTTACGACGGCTTTCCTGTATTTAAAGTAAAAATAAATTTGTGACTTTGCCCGAAGTGCAAAGTAGTCACAGCTCGCGCAACTGCAGGAAATCGCTGCTTTGAATTTTGTTTTGTATGGTGTCATTTTTTGCCTCAACGATGCTTACAAGAGCATATGAAGACTACTGTGCATAGCACAAAACCCTTAAAGAAGTGTACCGATTAGACAATAGTCTAGTACCCTCTCGTACTGATCACTATTTTAAAAGTTTTAGGAACTACCGCACGTTTCTTACAGGTAAAAGCTCTTACGAGAAGCTGTCAACGGTGATCTGCGATGTGTACGTAGCAACATGATCCGCCAGGCGGCATGTAAAACGCGAATTAGTTCTGTTGTGTGGATTCGCTGAGAAGCGCCTCGGACATCCATTTTCATTAGTAAAGCTAAATGGATGAGCTTATGTACATTATAGAGTTTATTCAAATTTGAATACAATTTTTGTTTCTGAATATCTGATCTAGTTGTTATTTGTCTGTGCGCCCTGGAAATGGGAAATGTAGGATATCCTGTTTAAGGGTCTGGCTTCATACCAAGCCTAAGAAAGTGCTACAGAACATCATATATTGCTTTGCCTGTAATTTTTGCCTGAATAAATGTCATACTAATCATACTGTCATAAAAATGAGCGGCTTCTTCTTCGGGTGTCCGGATCTTCTTTGGTCGTTCCATGTGGAGGCGGCTACTTGTACTCGCCCCAGAGTTATTGAGAGTTCTGCCGCTGTCGCGGCGGCTCTGAGCTTTATCTCCCCGGTGACGTCACGGCCAAGCTCCGCCTCCACAATTGCCAGGGCGTGGCTGGTCGAAACCTGCCGAACCACCATCAGAGGCGCCTGCTGCAGTCAAAGACACTGCGCGCGTTCGGCGCGAACGCGGGGAAACGCGGACGGTGTCGGCAGCAGCTCTGTGTGTTGCCTCGTTGGTGCTGCTACAATTTATTTCTCTCCTTCTCTCACTCTCATTTTCTCTTTCTCCCGAGTATAGCGTGCGCCGCACGCATGCCCTCCCTCCCTCTCCTTAACGTTCTATGTCAAGGCAGCGTGCATGGCACGGAGAGGAGGCGAAGCACACGCAGCTCTGCGAGGTGTTTGATAGGCAACGCAGGTGATGTCATCGTTCAGCAGGGTTTTATTCGCGACACACGGACTGACGGTCGGCTTAGACAGCTACGCTGTTAAAAACGCAGCACGGAAGAAAAGTACTTGTCCCACGTGTCCCCCCTTTACTTTTATGCCGAGTGTTGCACTGCTAGTGTCTTGCTTTTGGAACCACTTTGTATCACTGTATTTTACCTCACTGTAAAAAGACACACGGTTATATTGCTGTGGCATTGCATTCAGTGTATGGAGGGATGTGGCTTTGTAAAGCTGCGATTTCAAACAGCTTTTACTGCTTGCCGTCAGCTTCATGTGCACAGTTATGCGATCAAATCAACATTGTTACATATCCGCTGCTTCACAAAAATACGAGCACCAGAGGCGACGAAATCTAATGATGCATTTCATTTTCAATTTTTTTCACCTTTTCGTCATTAACGTAGACGCGGCCATGCCACCATTGTTACTGGCGTGATTTGGCATGGCACATGAATAATTGAAAATGAAATGAAAGTGCCACCTTCATTTCACTAAGAAAGTAATGACAGCGAAGGGAGAGAGCTCCCATAGTTTTGTGCATCTAGCCGGTAAATGTAACTCACCTTCTGAAGACAGGTGGCAGCATTTCGTAGATTCTGCAATGACAAGATGAAGTCCTCAGGGCTGTCTACAATTTCTCTCTCGAACTGTGTGTCAGGCTCAGCTCCGATCAAGTGTAGCTGCGCAACTATCTCCCTTTGAAGGGCCTGAAATTCGAAAGTTCGCAGGGCCTGGAACAAACAGGGCCACAGGTCAGTATGGAAGAGATGGGTGTCTGCCAGAGCAGACTGGAAGCAAAAAGCTGCAGCATGTTCGCTGCAGCGTTTGTGCAATTTAGCCAATCTTCTGGTAAGATAAAAAGTGCACACGCGTAAATAAATTTGCTGAATTAACTGGAGCATGCTCATGTGAGGCAGAATGCTGCCATAGCAACTGATAAATAGGTGTGCGCGAGTGCCTAGTATGTGAATGTGAATAGAAAAGCTTATTAAATGCCTATATAATTCAATCATTTGATGGCAAAATTTGGAATATTTTTTGGAGCAGTACAGAGAAATCCATAAGGCTGTTCAAAGTGCTCAGCCACTCCTGCAGCCATGACATTGAAGAAGGTACGCTTCAGTAATCATTATTGCACGATATCTTGGAGTATTAAGGAGTTTTCTTCTAAGGCTGCCTGCGAACTCTACATCTCAATTTAAGTGACCAAGTGCTTTGTTTTATTGGCCTTTGTGTGGAAAAAGGCAGGGAAGGAATGTAGGGACGCTATTCAGGGCAAAGGAAACGAGCTTTGGTAGTGAAGTGAACTCTCCTGGCAGCAATGCAATTCAAAATTCCAATTTCTCCCGCACTAATGAACCAATTCGAAACCTTCTTGCAGATCACTCATGAGCTTAACTTGCAGTGTGGAAGAAAAATTTATGACGGCCTGATTAAGGGCATTTTAACTTTAGCAATCATTCGATTCGTGCAGTAACCCAATGTTCACTTCTCCGAGTAGCATTGCATTCGAACTTGAAGTACAAGGGCCACACTGCTCGTCTAAGACAGAAGTCTGTGTGTGGCATAACAATGTTTCTTAAATCTCGGCATTAATTCAGCGAGTCAACTTTTACGAAATTATACTTTGCTTTCATTCACAGTCATTTCAATTATTGCATCTCGATATTGGGAAACACCTCTCTAACCCACCTAATGCCACTACAACACATTCGAAATCAAGCTATTCGAATACTTACCTTCAGTCCTTACTGTGAGAATGTGTCACACCTCACTCACAACTTACTATCAATGCAAAAACTGCTAAATCTAGTGGTTTATTTATTTGTAACTGTAACTGATGTAATTCCATCTAACATCTTAGGGAAAACTCCTCCCGTAAAGGAAAATCCAACTAATAGATTCTCTTGTAATAAAAATTTCTTGTTGCCAGAAATACACACTAATTATGGGGGGCAGACAGCTGCCTTTACTGGTGTTAATTGCGAATAACCTACAATCACACATAAAGAAACATGTATTCATTACCGCTGTTGAAAAAAGTACAATCTTTTCGTATCAACATATAATGCTCTGAACTGCACCATGCATTTGATGATCTGCTTTGTATTTCATTTTCTGTTAAGTTTCTTCTGTTAATTGCTATGATAATTATTAGAATTGCATTGTACTGTTTTGCTGTTGAAATGCTGTTTTATTTCACTTATCTTTTTGTATAACTACCTGACACGAGGTCCCTAAACAGCCCTGTGCTCTGGGACATCGTTGTGTAACATCTGTATGAAAGGTAACGAACATCGGCACTAGGGGTGTAGCCAGAGGGGGGGGGGGGTGTTGGGGGGGTTCAGACCCCTCCCCCCCGAAATTTTTTGCGCAACCTCCCCTTCCAATTCCCTTCCTTTGTTCTCGTCGCTTCGCGCTGACATAGTTCAAGAAACCGGTGCTACTGTCACAATTTCATTCCTGGGCGCTTCCGTTTGGGTTGGTAATTTACAGCGAATCATGTCTGCATATAGAAAAAATTGTCACGGTGTTAGTCAAGGCTTTGACACTCTGAGGTTTTGGGCGAGAATGTGGCGGCCGCATTCTAAAGCAATAAATGCGCAACGAATGAAGCAACAAATGCGGAAGCCGCATTTTAGATGAAGGCAAAAATGCTCGATGCCCGTGTACTTAGATTTAGGTGCACGTTAAAGGCTGCGGGTGGTCGAAATTTCCGGTATACATTTCCGCCGCTTCCCTTCAGGTGCTGGTGAGGGCGTGCTCGCGCAGGATCGCACGCGAAAGGTCTCTTGTTTGCGATTGCGCCCCGATGGTAGGCTGGTAGTTGCTGTTGTGTTATGGAATCCCAAACCAGCAGTGTACACACGAAGGGGTTGATGCCAGCAGGGAAATTCCACCGACTCGCAACAGAATGCACGAAACGGACAGCCGACAAGCATGGATTACTGCTGTGCGCAGTACAGCGCAAGTAAACTGTTGTTGCAGGCACTGACAATTCTCGTCGGTGTTCACGCGTCCTGAGAAATTGATTATGTGCACTATGCACTGAACAAGACGGGAGTTAATTATTACATCACTAGTACACCAATCAGTCGAGATTCTGTAAGGTACAAGACCGCTCCCTGTTTGCACCGGCGTAAGTGAAGGAGAAATGAGTTGCACGCACTACTTAAAATGCGTACACATGCCATATCTATGCTGTGCGGTGAAATATTCTGTACAATTCTGAATCTGTTGAGGTAAAAGCAAATGACGGCTGCACGCTCACACGCAGCGGAAGAAATACGTAAACACCTAGGAGAAACAAGAACTAGTACTGGATGCAGACCTTTTGCTGTTCGAGAGCGTGCAGACGTTCCAGCAGCTCGTGCAGCTTCTCTTACGATGGTACGGTGCCCCCGTTGCCGAAATCAAATGCAGCCTCTTCCAGCCTGTGACCGAGGTCGGCCTCCTCGCTTCTCAGCCTGCGAAGCTCTCGCTTGCGGGAAGATCTTATTTCCCGCAGCCTCTGCACGAGGGCTCGCATCTCGTCATCTTGCTGCACCACTGTACGAGCTTCGGGCTGTGTTGGGAAGAGGACCAAAGATGACGTCGCGACCAGCAGGCTCGCGGAAAAACGATACAGGTCCACTTGCAGACACGCACTCGGGGTACAGCTTGCAAGCAAGTTTAGCCAACTTCTACTTCAAAACACACTTGTCTGATGTGGAGGTTTTAAATTTTTGATGCCAGTCAATGACAGTGTAAAGGGATAAAGTGGACCGTCACTTTTGTTGACGTGCGGTGCGGTGAGGAAAGACTCGAAGGCGATATTGGGATGGGTTGCACAGACACACATATAATTCACTCTATTATTTTACACAGACACAAGTAAGATTCTCTAACACTTATTATCTGCTAGCATATGAAGCCCTACGCGGCAGAATACAAAGTTTCAGTCCCTAGCCCACTAGCGCGCAAAGTCCGAGCGTCGCGGTATACGGCCCCCCAGTGGTCGCTCACGTGTGGTCGTAACCTTCCTTGACACGCCGAATGCGTCGGAGGCGGCTTGGGCAGGCAGTGGCGGTGACGCGGCGACAGCCGCTTGGTTGGTGGCTCAGGATTCTGACGCCGGAACTGCGCACGCACCAGACTCCCGAGAGCACAGGAACTGCCAGATCTCTGGAACCGGCCAGGCACGGGACACGGGCAGGACCTCGGTTCGGTGGCTTGCGACCCGTCACGAGGCTGCCCAGCGATACACCCGGGTAGCCCTCTCGGGACTGCTTCCACGCAGCTTCCTCGGCCATCGTTCGATCGGTCCTCGTGGCCGCAGCTTTTGTTGTTGTCCTGAGTGGTTGTGGCGCATACCCACAGTGGGGGATTGGCCATGAATCGGGTGGTTATATTCGGTGCATAAGAACAAGGGAATTAACGAATAGAATACTGGAGTTTAGACAGGAAAATTTTGTGAGAGGAGAAGAAAAAAAACACTTATAATAATAGGTTAAAAAAGAAATATATGAATAAAAGAAAACTATGGTGGCAAAGGTGACAATAAGTTTATCATAGTAATCGATTTGATTCAATGAGATAATTTTGGATTGCCAAGCAAGCGTTTCTGTGGCTGAACCCAATAATGGAGGCTGCAAAAGATAGAATTACAGGTTCCGATAAACCTAGGCCAATATTGCGAAGCGGAATTTCCAGTAGTCTTTTCCTTATTGCAGAAAAACGCCTACAAGACAACAAGAAATGGTCTATTGTCTCCGCTTCGCCACAGAATGAGCATAATGGTGAGGGGACCAGACCAGACCTGTGTAAGTAAAAGTTTAACGTAGGGATACGGCAGCGCAGCCTCGTGATGGCCACTTCAATTTTCCGGCTTTGGCAAAAGTCTCTGTGCCAAGGGTATAGGAGATGTCTGTATTCCAAAGATTTAGTTAGAGCAGAGCCTGACACTGCCTGCATAATGACACTCCTGCGAAATCTAGCAGCAGTGACAGGAGTAGTCAAAGGACAATACGGAAAAATTGGTCCGGTTATCGATGCCTTGGCTAGTCAATCTGCTATTTCATTTATAAAAAGTCCTTTATGGCCAGGCACCCAAATAAACGCAAAATTTTCAAATAACCAGGTATCAATGAATTGAACGTCCTCAATACGCGAGAGTCACAAGAAGCAGTGAGGGATGAGCATAATGACAATGAATCAGTGACTATCACGGCAGACGTAATTGATGGGTCTAATTTGCGTAGAGTCAGCACCACCGCCATAAATTCAGCTAAAAATATGGGTATAAAATCTGGCAGCCTAAGAGAAAATGTCCAATCGAGAATAGGGGAAAATATACTAACACCTGATTTTTCCTCACATTGTGAGGCATCTGTCGCAATAACGATGTTTGTTTGCAGGCTGTGTAGATGATCTTGTAATATACCATCTAGAATACTATGTGGAAGTAATTTTGAATTATTAGGAAAGATGTCATCGAATTGAACATCAGTGGTAACAGATCTGTCGGGAATCGGAAGTACATCACAGATGTGCACATCCAAAGGGTCAAGTAAATGTTGCGTGAATGTAATTTGGGGAGTATGTGAACGCGGCCAGTTTACACGAAAAAACCAATCAGGGTGGGAAATGAATATTGTTTGAGAACGTCGCACCGGTGATTCGTAAATTCTCAAAAACGTCTGTACTGTCAAAAGATGGAACCTACACGAAAGAGGAGGAACACGGGATTCTAGATAAAGAACAGAATTTGCAACAAATTTAGGAAGCCCTAGGCACAAACGTAATGCTTCCCTTTCTAAGAGGATGAAAGGGCGGGAAGTGTAAGCTGGAGCTCCAGAGAAGAGTGCGCAACCAAATTCTAATACAGGGCAAACGTACACGCGATATATCATTAGAAGTGTATCTCTTCTCAATCCTATTCGACGATTGCTCAGCCTGCGCAAAATGCCAATTGCGCGGGTACCTTTTCCAGTCACATGATCTATATGTGGCCGCCAGTTGAGATAGGAGTTATAAATTATTCCAAGGTACTTCACCGATTCTACCTGCGGTATGTCTTGTAGGTGGTAAGAGAGAGAGAGAGAGAGAGAGATATGCACTGGGTCATTTATCGGGAAAACGAGAATGGCACATTTGTTGGTATTGAGTAAAAACTGGTTAACATCTAACCAGCTCTCCAGGGCACAAAGGTAAGTTTGCAGTCGTTGATATAACGTATGAATGTCATTTGCAGATGCGAAAAACGCAATATCATCTGCATAAACATAAGTTGTGACTTCTTCATGATGGGGAATTGAGCTCATGAGAATATTAAAAAGCGCCGGGGAAAGGACTGAACCTTGCGGTACTCCTCTCGTTTGTTTGCACCTAGAAGACGAAAAGCCGCTTTTGTAGCAGTAGAATTCTCTCTCACTTAAAAATGAATGAATCCACGCTATTATATAAGCAGGAACACCACAAGATGTTAGCCGATTTATCAAAACTGTGTGTTCCACGGTATCATATGCTTTAGCGATATCAAGCGTCACTAAGGCAGCCAATTGCTTATTGCGTCGAGCAAGTTGTATCCGGCTTTCTAAGTCGACATGAGCATGCCAGATAGAGCAGCCAGCCCTGAAACCAATCTGACATGAACTAAGAATTGAATTATCGTTTACAAATTTCATGATACGAAGGTGAATAAGCCTCTCAATTAATTTTACTACATTCGACGTAAGCGCTATAGGCCTGATGTTCTCCAATGTATACCCTCCCCCTTGTTTCTTAAGTATCATTATTACTTTGGCAAGCTTCCACTGCAAAGGAATCCAAGCATTTTTAATCGAATAATTTACCACGTCTAAAAGAATGTTCGGCGATTCCTTTAACAATATTTTTAGCATTGCATTTGTGATTCCGTCAGGGCCAGGTGCTGTATTTGGCAAGCATGCTGCAGTCATGCTGCATGCTGCAGATTGAGCTCAGATAAGGAAATGGAGGTGAAGCCATCCGAAGAGTCTAAAGAATAATGAATCGTTGGAAGCCGGGCTGCAAATAGATTTTCTAAACCTTTGGCAATCGCTTCTAAACAAGAGCTCATTTCTTGCGGGGTCAAAACGATGGAGTCTAATGTTAACGGCGTTGGTAGCCCCTTTCTAGCGCGAAGAAATGCGAACAGAGCTCGCTTGTTTTTTTATTTTGATAGATAATGGTAATGCCTAATATTATATTCATCTTTGGCTCGGTTAACAGTACGTTTAAGTACACCAGCGTGAAACTGATAATTTTTCTAATTTGTCGGGCATTGATTATGGAGAAGTGTTTTCCAGGCTGCTTTTCTTTTCCTGTAATCACGCGTACACTCATCATTCCACCAACGACAAGCGCTGCGTTTAGCCGAATGGATGACAAATTCAGCTTGCTTCCGGGAACCCTCAAGAACCGAACAAATCTTTGAAGCGATTTCCTCGTCATTGGCATTGGCAAGTTTCGAAACGAATGCAAGTAAGACAGTCTTAAATTTATTGTGGTTGACAAATGTGCACACCTGGTATTTTAAAGATGTTATTGGACACATGATTTCAAATGACACAGGAAGATGATCACTGTTGGTAGCTGAGTCAACCGTTAACCACGAAGAAACATTGAGGCCAGCACTACAAAATGTTAAGTCTAACACTGACCGAAAGTGGCCTCTAACAAATGTCACATGTCCTGTGTTCTGACATGAAAGGTTACTATCAATAGCCCATTCCCATAGTCGCTTACCACACAAATCTGTTTTTAGACCCCACGACACGTGATGCGAATTAAAATCTCCTGCGAACAAAATTTCTTTTCTACAAGCAGCTACAGCCCTATCAAGTTGACGCGTTCTTTGGACACCGGTGGGGAAATAGGTATTAATAATTGAAAATGGTTGATACCCTGGGAGACATAAGTCTATCGCCAAAATTTCGCAGTCGGAGTCCATGAATTTAAAAGAAAGGTTTGCCTTATGACAAATTTTATTTGAAACAAGTATCAATAGTCCACCACCTCGCGGGTTACGATCTAATCGGAACGAACGAAAACCTTTCAAATGAAAATTTTTCTCTGGTGATAGCCAAGTTTCCTGAAGAAGCATAACATCTGGATTAAGCTGATGAGATAGGTAAAACAAATCTGTTAAAGCTGAGAAGATAGAGCGACAGTTACACTGCAATACTTTCAACTGTCCAATGGTGTTGATCGCACAGCAGCGGCAACTGCCGCCTTAAGAAAGCTTTCTTTATTCATAGGCGATAGTTGACTCTTTTTTGGTTTCGGTTTCATAATCTTAGAAATTAGAGATCCCATGCGTTTGGGAGCTCGAGCGTCAAGTTCCATACCTGTGACAGCAAGGGAGTCTGAGGAAGAGGACTCACCCTCGCCTGGTTGAATTGGCGGAGTAGTGTCCGTCGAGTGATCTTTAAATGTAGAAGGGGCTTCTACATCGTTGCTAGGCATTCGAGGTGTGGCGTTAAGTACTGAGGACTGTAGCTTAGTGGCTTGCAACATTTGAATCATCTGACTGGAAATGATTTGGGCTAAGCATTCTGATAGGCTAGATACCAATTTATACATAGCCTTATTCATTGCCTTTTCAACAGCAGCGTCAATTGCTTCCGATAGATTAATATTCATACTTGGAGTGTTGCGGGCTGTAACACCAGAGTATCTGAAGGCCCTGTCTTTAACGACTGCAATTGCATCTTTTCGGGAGCAACGACGGTGGTCGATTACTTCAAGAATTTGAGTTTCTTGGGCGCGAGCTGAGCAATTAGAATAGTCTGCTGGGTGTGTTCCCCCCAGAGGCAGCAGTTTTCAGATTGCGCAGAGCACTCACTTGAAGGATGACCATCTCCACAGGTGCGGCAGCGTAGTCTCGACTTGCAACCTCCTGCGCTGTGGCCGAATCTCCAACAATTCTGACATTGGATTGGACGTGACGCGAGTGGTTCTACACGGAACACAAGAGGCCACACTTTGATTTCGGACGGACATGATGTGCCCACAAACGTGGCAATTACTGACTCAGTCGGAATCCTCTCATTATTTACGAGGCGATTGCAACGATAAATAGCAATGACACCTGCTGCGGAGAGCTTGTCCAGGGTTTCAGTTGGATTTAAGTAGGAGTGTACGCCCCGTACGAGGCCCTTGGTGCACGCAAGGGGAGGCGGGATAAAAGTTCTCACCGGGATGGAAGCAAATGAAGTGCATTTCAGTAGATCTTCAACACAGGTCTGGTCCGGTGACCGACACAGCATACCTCCGCGTCCGAACACTCGCACGTCAGTGATGGTCTGGAAGTGGTTGGACATGCTCTTAAGGTGTGAGGCCAAGTGAAAATTGAATTTTTTTTCAAAATGTCAATTTTTTTGTTTTCCGTTTCGTCAGATGCGGAATTCATTCTCCATCATTTCTCTGAAAAAAGTATCTTCTTACAGTAGTTTGTTTCAAAAGATACATAAAAAAATGTAAACCCACCCGGCAGTTACGAAACCGAAACTGAAAGTGCCAGTTTTCTGTGGAACAGAAAAAATGCCCTGGTTTGCAGTTCTTTGCTGGTTATTTAAGAATCGTATCACGTAAAAAGTGTAGCAATGCCATAATAGCATTTTAACATATTATTTATCAATTTAAATAATAAACGCGTTGCCAGGTGGACGTGCAATGTTTTGCACGTGTTGTTTACGTTCTGGAGGCTGCACGAGCGTTAAAGGAGCAACGGATTGTTTGATGGATGTGTTTACCCCCTGTCGCTTACTTTTTCTTACTGGCAGCCACAGAATGGGGAATTTTAGAGCGCAAAGACGGACAAAATTAAAGTTTGTCGGCAATCAGTACAGGGCGATGGACCTGGAGACGTACGGCAAATACCTGTAATACTGCAAAGCAACCTAGAAAAAAAAAAGGAAGCCGAGGTGCCACACGAGCAAAATCAGACAATAGCAAGACCCAAGACAGAACTGGCTATAAATATAGGGGATTTTAGCTCCCCTGATCATCTCATGTAAGCGCTATGCTTTGACATCTTTTTGTTGATTTTCTCAGAACCCATCTTTTTGCGATTTCTTCAAACGCAAACATTCATAACTTTTTTCCTAATAAAGATTTTTTTGTGAAACTTGGCACAATTCTTTCTCACATTTTTGGGTGTGCAATGAACCTCAACAAGTAAAATCGTGCCACAAGTTTTGATTTGGATGCCTTTTAAACCAAGGCACACCCAATGGAAGCACACATGTTTTTGGTTATTTCATCACTATGCTTCGATAATTCATGTGATATCAGTAATTTTGGTTCATTGCACAGATCAAAGCCTCTCCTATATCACTGCCAAAAATTGTTTTTTTATTATGTTAAATTAGAGTTATGACTGTTGGCATGAGACCCACATTTAATTAAATTTTTCTAATAATAAAAAAATATTGCAAAAATAATGCAAGCTTTAAAAGGCTCACATGGGCCTAAAAAACTGTGATTTATGATGTAGACCAATTACTTGTATTGTTTATCCTTTTTTAAACTTTTTTTCCCAGCACTTGGCCTCATATCTCTTCGGGAGCAACGACGGTGGTCGATTAATTCAAGAATTTGAGTTTCTTGGGCGCGAGCTGAGCAATTAGAATAGTCTGCTGGGTGTGTTCCCCCCAGAGGCAGCAGTTTTCAGATTGCGCAGAGCACTCACTTGAAGGATGACCATCTCCACAGGTGCGGCAGCGTAGGCTCGACTTGCAACCTCCTGCGCTGTGGCCGAATCTCCAACAATTCTGACATTGGATTGGACGTGACGCGAGTGGTTCTACACGGAACACAAGAGGCCACACTTTGATTTTGGACGGACATGATGTGCCCACAAACGTGGCAATTACTGACTCAGTCGGAATCCTCTCATTATTTACGAGGCGATTGCAACGATAAATAGCAATGACACCTGCTGCGGAGAGCTTGTCCAGGGTTTCAGTTGGACTTAAGTAGGAGTGTACGCCCCGTACGAGGCCCTTGGTGCACGCAAGGTGAGGCGGGATAAAAGTTCTCACCGGGATGGAAGCGAATGAAGTGCATTTCAGTAGATCTTCAACACAGGTCTGGTCCGGTGACCGACACAGCATACCTCCGCGTCCGAACACTCGCACGTCAGTGATGGTCTGGAAGTGGTTGGACATGCTCTTAAGTTCCTTTTGGACAGCTTGTGGGTTCGTCAGCCTGATGGAACCTCCATTGCTAGGCACGAGCGCAACAGGAATGGTGCTTACGCCACTGCGAAAAAACAAATCTAAAGGTAATTCATTAGATGGCAGGGATGCTGACCAGGCGGATCGCGCCTGGCCAGGAGAATTGGTCGACATCAGCCCAAGATGGCTGATGCAAGGAATGTGAAGAAATCAGGGATTAAATAAAGGTTGTTAGAAACCTGAAACCACCCGATACACAGCCAAAATACCACTGCAGGCCAACGAAGCTTGGAGAGGCACCGGAACGCAGCAGGAACGCCGCAGCTCGTGACCAGGCGTGCTGCTTGTCACAATGGCACCTCTGTAGTGGCCCGTTCTCTCCTGTCTTCGTCTTCCGTTCTTCTGCCACCAACCCTCGTGCTCCCTTATTTGCCGCTTCGTGTAGCATATGTAGCTGCCATCGTCGTCGTCTTTCACCACAGACAGCTTGAGTCATCTTTCTGAACATATTTAAGTTCCACGTATGCTGCCAACCCTATACAGAATTGTTGCCTTGCGTGCTCTATTTGTTGCACTGATACAGAATTGTTGCCTGTTGCCAATGCGTGCTCTATTGAGGATTTCTCCTTCCTCGTAATGCTTGCAGTCAATAATGAAGTTGTGCGTAGGCTTCAAGCATCTGATTGAATTTTGTGTTTGCTAAACAAACTATTACTGACTGCACAAGAAACCAATATTTATTACTTTCTAATTTTGATGAAGCATCAGAAAATGCACAAAGCACCGCGCTACCAAGTTGTGTTTCTTTATAAATGGAGAGATTTATATATATATATATATATATATATATATATATATATACATAACCCGGGTCTTTCAGCGAACACTTTCAACATTCATTTAAGGTTGCCCGAGGCAGATAGCCCAATTCTAGTTTGTGAGCTGGTCTGCTCGATGAGGCGCACATTACTTGCACAAAAAATTGAAATGCGTAATCGAATAATTACCAAAATTTCACTAATTAGGTTTTTAACTAATTACCTGGTGGCCCATATTGCAATTTACAAATTGTAGGCGTGGAGTTCGCAAGGAGGATCCACTTGGAATTAATTCTCAGGATGACACCAGTTTCGAGATATTATTTCCCTTAACTTTGCGGACAAATGCATTGGCGTTCCAGTTAATTTTGTGCTTCAATGCATAAAGCGATGTTTTGTTAGGAAACTAACTGGAACGCCAATGCATTTCACCGCAATGTTCGAGAATTCATATCTCGAAACTGCTGTCATCCCGAGAATTCGTTCCAAGTGGATCCGCCGTGCGAACTCCGCGGCTACAATTTGTAAATTGCAATATGGGCCATCAGGTAATTAGTTAGAAACTTAATTAGTAAATTTTTGGTAATTATTCGATTATGCATTTCAATTTCTTGTGCGAGCAACGTCCGCCTCTTCGAGTAGACCAGCTCATGAACTAGAATTGTGCTATCTGCCACAGGCAACTTTTAAGAATTTTTGAAAGTGTTCGCTGAAACACCCTGTATATATATATATATATATATATATATATATATATATAGAGAGAGAGAGAGAGAGAGAGACAGAGCAAGCTTTAGTCAGATGCGTCTGAACATGCAAGAATGGGTGTATTGCTTGTTCTTCATTAAAGACGAATGCTCATCAGTGCACATTCCTAGAAGTAGGCCCTTTGGGGGCACAGACGGCAGTTTCACAAACAATGTCATAGACCGCAAGGTCTACGATAAGCTGCTAGCACAAGACAGTGCGCACAAATTAGCAAGCAGCGGCTACAAGTTTTGGCACACACTACTTGCACAAGCTTCAAGGAATGAAAAACTGCACTATATGTTACAGAAGTTTAGTCAATGCATTCCCCGCCATCAGAACAAAAATGTGCTTGTCACTCTCTTTCCCTCTCCCACACAGCAGCTGCTGTCGTTGTCATACTACAATGACCATGCATCAGCAGCAGCCCGTTAAACTGGTAGCATGCAATCAGGCGCCAGCAGTAGTGCACCCAGGAACTCTGCCAGGGGGGGGGGGGGGGGGCGGGGTTGACAGTGTGCCAATACCATCTAAACAGCACTAATTTCAATTTCTTCACGGGAAATTGTCAAAAAATGCGCCTTTTGCAAGTGTGCAGACGATTGCTTGTCTTACAGCCTCAGTTGTAGTACTCAAATGCACAAGGAAAGAAAAGGGGTTAATGTGGCGGTCCCACTGCGGCGGCACGAGCCCACCGTTTTCAGTACTTTTGGAGCAACCGTGGCGGCTCTTCTACTTAGGATATGAATTTGTCGTATAAACCATAAAAAGCTTAATTCTTGTAGATTCCAACTATTGATAATATAAGAAAATTTATTAATATGATTTAGAAATAAATGTTCAAGAACAAGCACGAGATACATGGTTTTTGTGAACTGTGTCTCAGTTGTGACCATATTTAGAATAAACTACCGCACTTGCTGCATTGCGGCTTGCTCTGTAGCTTTACAACATATTTATCTAGTTTCTAGACGTAGCAAAATAATTTTGAATTTTTACTTTTTGGGTAATTTGCTTTATAAAATTGCCAAATATCGCAATATTCTGTTGTAAACAGCCCGACAACTACATGCTCAAGGAAGCTAAATTTTTGATAAAGTAGAGTTCAAGGCATTTCCATTTAGGACGCAAAATTTCATTCATGTACCTTTATTAGCTTTAAACCGCAGCTTCGTAGCTTTAGTACTTCCCCGCAAAAATGCGCAAAAATAAAACCAGAATACCAAATATTGCTTAATTTCGGCCGCATTAGGAAAACTAATACAGTAAAATGAATGAAATTTTGCGTCCTAAATGTAAACACATTGAGCTCTACTTTATCCAAAATTTAGCTTCCTTGAGCATGTAGTTGTCGGGCTGTTTACAACAGAAAATTGCGATAGTTGGCAATTTTCAAATGCAAGTTATCCAAAAAGTAAAAATTCAAAATAATTTTGCTAAGTCTGTGCTAAAGCTACAGAGCAAGCCGCAATGCAGTAAGTGCGGTAGTTTCTTCTAAATATGGTCACAACTGAGACACTGTTCGCAAAAACTATGTATCTCATGCTTGTTCTTGAACATTTATTTCTAAATCACATCAATCAATTTCTTTGTATTATCTATAGTTGGAATCTACAAGAATTAGGCTTTTTATAGTTTATACGACAACTTCATATCCTAAATAGAAGAGCCGCCACGGTTGCTCCAAAAGTGCTGAAAACGGAGGGCTCGTGCCGCCGGAGTGGGACCGCCACCTTAAATAAAAGGCGGGGTTAGGTCGGCCTCAGGGGGGGTTACAACCCCCGCACCCCCCCCCCCCCTGTCTGTATATATAAAGGGGCTGTAAACACATCTATAAATAGATGTGTTTTTCAGGCTTTTCACTTTCAATGTGCACTGATTTAATAATAGGATGCCAGACAAGTAGCGGCATTCGCTTGTGTCTTATATATTGACAGGATCTTCATCACTTCAGCAAGGTACCGCACCAAATGGTACCTTGTGTGAAAAGGCAAGTACCTTCAATATGTACAGGTAATGTTCACTATTCCTTCTGTGATTGCACACTTTAAAGGCTGTGATTCCACACTTTAAAGGTGCAGTTACTGGAACTATTTTGTTGGTCGAATTTTTCTGCTATACATGGTATTCCAGCTAAGGTTAACCAAATTGCAAAAACAAAAGCTGTTCCGATATGAACTATGAGCCCCACAGAGTTCGGTTTTCAGCCCTCTTAAGCCACCGGGACAGTTTCGTTATATGATTACTTAGCGGGTCACAGAAGGTTAATTAAAGGCTAATAATTTTTGAACTATGAATATGACTTTCGAGCTTTTATTGAGTCCTTCACACATCTCATTGAATCTTTTTCAGGCCGATATGTCCTGCGTAATTATTTTTTCAGCGCTTTCCTTGTAGCAAGAAATTTTTTTTAAAATATGCCATGTTTTAGGCACTCGCGCTCCGCGACACATGTGTACCCCAAAACGAATAGAATAAATTTATTCTATTTGTGTTTATTTAGTTATATATATATATATATGTATAATCCCCCAATCCACCTTAATCCCATGTATCTATATATATGCAAGTAAAGCATTAGGACAAACACACCTTAATCCGCTTTAATCCTCCTTCATCCACCTTAATCTACAGTAATCAACCCTATTTCTCCTTAATCCACCTTATTCCATCTTAATGGTCATTAATTCACCTTAATCTACTCTAGTCCTCCTTAATCCACCTCAATCCAGCTTCATCCACTTTAGTCGACTTTTATCCACCTTATTGCACCCCAATCCACCTTAATCCACCTTAATGCACCTTAATTCACATTAATAAACTGTATCCTCTTTAATACACAATTTGTCCAACTGAAGTGACATTTCCAGACTTAATTCACCGTGATCCACCTTAATGCTTCTTCAGCCACCTTAATAGGTGGATTGGCGGATAGACTGTCATGCAATGGTCATCCATCACTGGTTTTGACACTTATGTTAAGGAACCTACATACATACGGTACTGTGTATTCAATTTTGTCAACGTGACAATTTTCTACACACCCTGTCGAGGCACGCACTTTTGGTCGGGACGAAGCCATATACAGTTTCGCTGTAAAGAAAGGTACCTAAAAAGATAACAGGCCCAATGAACAAAAGATAAAGCCGCGATTTCGTAACAATACCTTAAGCTCGATTCTATTCCACAATTATCACCCACCGTTCAC
This sequence comes from Dermacentor silvarum, assembly GCF_013339745.2. Classification (NCBI taxonomy): domain Eukaryota; kingdom Metazoa; phylum Arthropoda; class Arachnida; order Ixodida; family Ixodidae; genus Dermacentor; species Dermacentor silvarum. The sequence goes on from NC_051154.1 coordinate 291,948,921, forward strand.
GGCCGGCTGATGTCCCTGACAATGCAGGCGGAACGTAGCTCTGACCACGCAGGAATCGCGAAAAGCATTACATCGAAAAAGGCACCGCTGCGAAATCGCGGCCCAGGGCATCGCCGGCGCTTTATTTCAGTTATATTTATCTGGCTTATCTGCGCCGGTAAGATAAGAAAGCGAGAGAAGCGAGAGATATGAGAGTATAGCAATTACCATGATGCAGTTATCGTACTATAAAGTGCATGACGCGATATTGAGTGCTTGCTAACGATTTTTTTTCTACTGCTGAGTGATACTCATGCAGCCTCGTTCATGTTGTGTGGTACCACAGATTGCGGAGTGCTCAACCCATTGAGACAAGTCGCTGAAACGCGGCGTTGACCTACCACGGGAACCATTTGATTTCTTTAAAATGAGGGAAAATTCTTTTTGTGGTTTATACGAAACATAAAACGACAATTAGAATAGAATAGAAAGTTTATCTTTCACGCAGTACAAAGCAATACAGGGAAAAGGAAAGACACTGGGCAAAAAGCTGCTAAAGGCCGCCTGAGGGAGCACCCTGTGCCCCAGGTTCACATGAACAACAATGGGTGGGCATATACAAGATTTACGTGCACCATTTCTCAACAAAACAGCAATATATAGCGCGTTCATGCACTTAAAAACAAAAACAATTAAAATAAAAGAGAAGAGAAAAACGTAATACAAAATGTCAACTTAAAATATCTTACAATGTAATAATTCATGCCTATTTACAATGTAGGAGGAGTGGTTTCAAAATACAAAAGCATGGATGATAGCTGATTTCGGGATTCGTCTTGTAAACATACATTATTTTCGGCAAGTATGTTGAAATAGTGAGACACATTATATGAGAAGAACTGTTTGCGATATAAGGTGTGGCAAAATAGCGTAGACGCCAAGGCATGTGATGCCTTACATTTGGGTAGAACGGAGGGTGTGACTGTCACACATCTTACTGCTGCAGCGCAATGACGACAGCAAAAGACGACAGCGCAAGACTAAATGCTCCTGTAAATCGTCGAAAATTGCGCATCAGCTTTTATGGCCGGGCAACAGCCACGGAAGAAATCGTCTTTAAAATATGTACGCCGTACGCGCACATGTAAACACGTAGGGCATAGCAGACGTCGAGCGGCACAAAGCACACTATCCCTAGTTCAACCAATGCCCGCCAGGCGGTGACTCTGCTCGATCTCGCGGCCATAATCTTCTTCTAGGCCAATGTAAAAATTAAATGCCACGATTTTTCCTTCACAAGGCCGAACAAGCTGTAAATTCATGTTCCTCTATAATAACGACAGGATATTCATGCGGCCTGACCACTTAGGATGGTCGTAGCACATGTTAAGTATGCGGCAGAAAATACCAGATTGATCTTTACCTGCATATTAGGATGCGTCCGGCGCCTCCCCCCCCCCCCCCCCGATATGACCACCTCCTTCCGCTGGGCTCCTTGCACGGTGCAAAGTGCTTGCATGTAGTTGACCCGAGACAGTGCGTCCGTGTCACCAATCTCAGCGGGCAAGTTGAACTCGGCAGCCCGGAAAAATCAGCTCCAATGTTCTGCGCCGCTGCCGCAAACCTGTTCTTCAGCCTTGTTCCAAGCCTTGACCACAGGGTTGCAGTTTTTTTGAAGGCAGTCCTCGATGGCCAATTTGTTGGACATAGACACGTCGTCCTTGGCGACCTGTCGACGTGGAACGAGCAAAATTGACCTAGGCATCTCGTGGGGTGGCGATGCTTCTGTGAAGGCCGATGTGCAGCCGTGGATGAGACGGTAAACTGGGAGGCCGGTGGGAACATGGACGCCCATGTGTGTCACTAGGTCGATGCTGCTCATTTGCGCAGTGTTCGATTGTGCGCGTGCCATGGTCAGCTGCGTGTCCGAGAGTGCGCGCAAGGTTTTTTTTATGCCACATTGAGCTGGCGCGACAGCTGGCGGCGTGGCGTCTGTCTCGCTCTTCTTTTTCCTCTACCGAATTTTAAGCGTTAAGCCGCGAAATTTGGCATTACATACATTAAAACGCTAGGAAGCTCCCAAAAATATGGCGAATAACATATGAGACTGAGAGAGAGAGGATATTGGTGCTGCATTACTCCTTTGGAGATCTATTCTTGACGACACTGCAATTACCAATATTTCATATCATAGGTGTACAATTGGTGATATGTTTTTTATAACACGACGAGTATTAGGACGAACATTGTGATGGAAGTAACGAAGCAGAGACGTAGTTGTGATAAGTACAAGTGCAGAGAGTTTATTAAATAACTTGACGAGGTACATGGTTTGGCTGGGTTCCTCTCTCACGTTCGCCTTTCTTTAGTTCTTCCAATGAAGAGCGGTACCTACTCAGTAGCACACACCCACTGACACAAGCTGACGTGAAAGAGCGGAAAATACCTAGTGGCACATGCCCTTTTCCACGTACCCCACAGCCGAAGCTGTTTGTACCCAAATTGTAAATTCAGGCAAATACCTAGTGGTCCAAATTGGTGTGAAAAAGGTTAGAAGTGAACATCATACCGAAAATGCGTGAAGTTCTCAAAAAATGCTTATCACATCAAGAATCACTTTAAAGCGATAGCTGTCTATGGCTCTTCTCCCAATTTGTGGAAAAGGAAAGTTCTTTCAAGCAGAGCCAACTTGGGCCACTAGGTATGGGCTGCCGGTTGTATTTACGAGCATGCAACATGGGCTACTGCGTATGTGCCCGAATAGCCAAATTGTTGCTGGCTGCTGTCTGGCCTTATAGACAACTTGGGATTCCTTGGCAGCTGCTAGTGCACTGGGTGTGTGCCCGAACAGATAATTTCGATGCTGCGTATGTGATATTAGTATGTGTGCATTCTTGGCCAATGCCCCGTAATGGATGTACCGAGGTGACAAAAGGGGTATGTAGCCTTTCATACATTAAATAAATAGCACCCTGTTTGTAACACACACCTCCGTCATGAGCGCAGCCGCTTGATGGATAGACATTGCAATGAAGTTTTAGCCGGGATACTGTGAAAAGAGAACGTTGTTGCAGAGTTGCGACAGGGGTGCTATGATTACAAGATATAACTATGTCATGGTATTACTTGGTATTATGGTTGGTAATGAGATTGCCATATCGTGTGTCTGCTGATCTAATCAGCAGGAAAGCTATCGCTGACATTGACGATCATCTTCAATGGTTTCTGTCACAATTCTTATTGAAAATTTATTGCTTGTTTTGTGACTGAAGTGTACGAGCCACATATTGAATACTAGGGTTTCCGGGACGATAACGTAGAGCGCAGGACTCCAAAGAGCGTCTTGACCGAGAGAAAATCTGTTGAACAGCTTAAGCACACATATTTAGCATCATGTGGCCTGTTGAGCCTATGTACCCGTCCATGTCTTCTATGTGTGCGTTCATGTCTCCTAGTATAATTCTCGCACCCTCCTCTTAGCTCATTAAAATCACTTGATATGCATTCCAGCATTTTTTTGTGTTCCTGTTTGGCATTTGCTCCTGTCCACAGGTATACAAAGCCAAAGAGCGTCTGCTCATCTGCCACTTTCCCGTTTAGCCATAAATGCTCCTTGCATTCCTGATTCGCCCTTTTACAGTTCATACATTTATGAATGAATGTCCCAATTTCACATGAATGTCCCCTTTTCTGCTGCCCTCTGTGCTATAGCAATATTCCCATGCATAGTCACGATTACAGGGTGGTTGCTCCATGTCCCGAAGATGTGTCTCCACAGATCCGTATATCCTTCTGAGCTTTCGCCATTGCGTCCACTATGCACTTCCCTGACTGGGCCTCCACCCTCACCCGCCTGTCTGCCTTCACTTTTGTAAGGACGCGCTCCTCAACCCTCGCTACGTTGGAGTCCCCCACCACTAGGACCCTTCGCTCTACGCGTTCGCCTCCCGCCTGTGACTGCTGTCCTCCAGCTCGCGCTAGCTGGCCCGTCTCCCGCCGTACGCCACTGTCACACGGCGATGGGCTCCCTGCCGCTCGTGCCGCCCCACCCGAAGCCTGCCGCGCTAGATCACTGTAGCGTTGTGGAGACCCCGTGTTGCCGCCGGCTCTTTCCTGCTATTCGACGGCCCTTAAGTGTCCCTCCCTGCCTGTCCCTTTGCTTGCTCTCATAGCATGCCTCTGCCTGAGACTCCCCGCTGTCCCCGCCGTCCGCCTGACGCTGCTCCGACCCGGGATTACGTGCCGCCTGTGCCATTACCGCCTGCACCCGCTCTTCCAGCTCGGCCCGCTTTTCCTGTTCTTCTTGAAGCTTGCCAGCTATTCGCTCTACTAGGTTGGCCTCGGCCCCTCCCTCTCAAGCAACTCGCCGATCCGAGTTTTGAGCTGAATCCTCCGCTCTCGCTCCACCTTCAGATCCCCTTTGAGCTCCTCAATACTAGCTGCCCATTCCCCTTCCATCTGCCGCACAGCCCCCTTGAATCCTTCACACAGCCTGCACGCGAAGCTAGCCTTCTCAGCGTAAGCTAAACTTGCGAAGTCCGTCTCGTCCAAATAACACCGTTTGCACTCCTCACACTGCACAAGCTCGCCATCACCCCTGACTTTCATAGCATGCCGCACCATCTTCCGCCCGGCCGACCACCTAACGAGAAAGCCCGCTAAAATACCTGAACTAAGCCTCACGGTAAGCCCTACGGCAATCGCGCTATCCGGCTACCTCCGCTAGCTTCCCTTAACTCTGTTTAAAACTGCCGCCCTACACTGCTTACACCAAGCAACACGTCCGCAACAACCCAATTCCAAAAAAATACTCTTCGTTACTTTCTACGCCCAACCAAAAAATAAAGAAACTATAAAAGCATGAAAAATAATATATACAGATAGCTCGGTTAACCTAACACTTCTATCAACCAAATGAGCGAAAACTAAAAACATTTAACTTATCCCTCTTTGGTATGCTGCTGCTGCTGCGCTGAGATTCACTCGGCACGACTGTTCCGTTCGGCTTCACTCGGGAGAGTCTTCACTCGAAAGCTTTCAGGCTGGGAGCGCGCCGCCTCCGATGGCAGAGCTAAGGTCCATAAGACCCGTGGGCTTTCTCCGCTGCTGAAGCCGTGCCAAGGCGGTGGGCGTCTGCTATACGAGCTTCATATTTTGGTTGCAATTAGCCAACATCGCGATAATTTGGGATATATTAAGTACCACGTCACCGCAAGGTAATACCGCAGTGACTCACTGCAGAGAGAATGCATTTGCCGGCTGTGAATACGGGTATTTTGTCTATATCCTTCTAGCTCGCTTGGTCGTGCTTACGCGGCTGTTTGCGTAGCGCATTCCTCGCGCTTACTTCATTTAGTTATGCGTGGAATGAGGAACGTGAACTTGCTGCAGAAGAAAATAAGCTGGAGATCGCGATGATAACCAGGAGAACGTAGCAGATATGGCTATCTCATGCTAACGCTTGTAGACCCTATCGTTTCCTGTCTTTTATTTCATGCATTTGATTTGTTTTACAAGACTGCCTCCTACGCTCTGATGTTTCTTTATTAAGGAGAAATCTTTAACTGGCTCTCGGAAAGTGGAATGTGTCCGTCGGCGGGGCCGCGGTTCCAAAAATAATTACAAACCGCGTATCCCTCGCGTCTCGTTCACTTGGTACATATACCAAGCATAGCGTGCACGGAAAGGCACAAATGTGTGACTAAGATGACTGATGCGTCATGGCATTAGTAACTTGAGATACTTGCATTCACGTCACGATTAACGATAACGTGCAATATGATGTGTGGTGCAAACCCACATTCTTCAGCCAGAGAGATCCCTCTGATGGTGTGGGTGTGACGATAAGAACGGGTTGAATGCTAATCTCGATCTCAACGTGTCGAACTTACCCATATATCATGAAGAACTGAGAGCACAGGTAAAGGGTAATAATAGTAATGATAATTTCGGGGGTTTTGCATCCAAAAATCACAATACGGCTATGAGACGCCGTAGTGGAGGGCTCTGGTAATTTCGACCAACTGGGGTTCTTAAACGTGTAACTAAATCTATGTACACGGGTGTTTTATGCATTTCGCCTCCATCGAAATGTAAGCCGCCGTGGCCGGGGATTGAACCCGCGTCCTCGAGCTTAGCAGTCCAACCTACCAAAGCCACCAAGTTACCATGGCGTATAGGTAAAGGGTACACAAGAAATATACGCGGCAAAAACAAGGCAAACCAAAATGAATGAAACGCTAACAGTGCAACATTGTGTACGTATGCCTCATTTCATAATCACGAGCGAAGGTCAGAAAACGAACGTGATGCATTACAGATGTGCAACTTGTCTTTCGCCGCCTCGTGTAGCAAGCGCAAACACAAAGCGAATTTTAACATGAAAGAAACTTTAGGAATATTTATTACGTATGCTGGCTGGTTCGTACACAGCAAGTATACTTACTGATCAATAATTACGTACTTGTATAGTTACGTAATGAGAGGCAACTAATCACCAGAACCTAAACATTTCGTGTTTTACTGTTACTGAAGGTAAGCGATATCTTGAACCAATAGCGACATTTGTAGTGCATCAAAGATAGTAATTTTCAGCACGATTTACTTTCAATATAATGCAAGCACAAACATCGTCATCCGCCAATGCTTGTTAGTTTAGGTAAAAAAATCACACGTTAAGCACTAACTATGATATCATGAGAAGTTACATGTTGGTAATTTCAGAGAACATTCACGCATTATTAAAACAAGGCAATTGCAGCAATAACTTTTACATAAATGAGTAAATGGCTAGCCCAGTAGTAGCTATCTGTTTATTCATTTCAATGTAGGAAAAGGTTTATTTGTTTACCTATTTGTTTACATATTCTTATGTTTCTTTACCTATTGACTGGAATGGCTTTTCTTTGGAATGTCTGAATTTGAAACAAGCTTCGCTGGCGCTGAACCTTCCGGTACATCGTGCGCGAAGTTGGTATGGAAAAGATAGCCAATAGATATCGAAATAAGCCAACAATATTCCAGCGTTAGGGCAATCTTTGCTCTCTCTCTTGTTCTCCTTACACCTTCTCACTGTGTTCTGTTCATAATAAAGTATTGTCGAGGCTAAAAAGTTGTCGAATAAATGCGTATTCATATGGCTGTAAACCACTACTGATCGTGATTGAAAAGCGCGTAGTGGTGGGCGAAGCGGTCACTGCACGCACGCAAGTATTTCACGTGACTGCGCGAGTAATTTACTTTTTTCGTTACCCTTATTGTTGCAAGCATGGTGCTATTGCCCACGCACCCATGCGAATATTGTTTTTTCACGTTCTTTCCTTGCGTGGGCTCATTTAGCATGTTTCTACGCACGCATAGTTACCGCATTACCGTTCACGAACTCTAGCACCGGAGTTAGGCCGTGCTGATGAGTTTGACACGTTAGTTTTTGCATTCTCTTGCTGCCCAAGCACGAAGACAAGGCTCAAAGATGGGTAAGCTCCATGCAGCACCACACTGTTGAAGTTAAATGGACTAAGTGCTTTGCGTGGAAACTGAACGGCAAAAAACTACAGCACGTAGCCGACGACCCTCGCTTTCCGCGCGCTTTGCGAGCGCCAAAAGCCCCAGGGTCTGGAGCAGCAGCAGCGGCGCGGCGCGGCAGTTCCCAGAAAAAGGCCCTCGTAGGAGCCGGTGCTTTGGACACTTCCCTATTATTCTAGGTCACTCTAGGCAAGGTGTACCGGAACCGGGAAGTAAAAGGGGTCTTGACGTACAAGGGGAAACAATAATTTAAGGCGAAAGTCATAGATCTACATGTTTGAAGGTCGCTGTGAGGAAAAGAAAATGAATGGTACAGAAGAAGGCCAAGGACTTTGAGAAGGACGGATGACTTCACGTTTGAGCATGTCGTCCACTTGCTCCGTGATGACTCGTCGCTCTGGCCGATACACGATACGGGCGCTGTTGCAAGGGGGAGTGGGAACCGGTGTCGATGATGTGAGAAACACCGGTGGCACGGCCCAATGACGTCTGATGGCAGTCGAAAGAAGAAAGAAACTTGTGAAGAAGAGCGAGAAGTTGGCGGCGATGAGATGGGGAAAGAGCAGGGTTGATGGCGTTGTCAAAACACACTGAAGACGATGAGTCTGAGACAGAAGCGATGGCGTCAACGTAACAACGGTGGGAGTCGGTAGGATCATCGACATCGTCAACGTAGTCGACCGCCTGAAAATATCCTAGGGTCGCTCCACGCAGCAGGTTGATCGGGTACTGGTAGTGTTGGTGACCATCATAACAGTTGACCCAGATGTTATAGTGAGCACGGCAAATGGAAGAACTATGCCCTTGCGCTGAGCAAACACATCGGACGGCGTGAACACTACAGTGGCGTCAGAGTCGGCAGCAGACGACAGGACAACAGCCATCCACGACTCAGGGGCTATGGTTGTGCTGGCATGAACAATGAGTTTATCGGCAACGTGAGGAGAGCCGGTGAGCAGTGATTCACATAGTGGTAAAAGCGACACTTCGGCACGCGAACAGTCAATGACAGCATGATGACGTGACAGAAAATCCCAACCAAGGATGCGGTCGTGAGAGCACGATGGTAGTACGAAACACTCAATTATGTAAAGAACTTCGTTGATGACGACCCGGGCCGTGCACACAGCTGAAGGGTGAATTCGCTGCGTGCTGGCTGTGGCGAGCACCAGGCCAGAGGGAGCTGTAGTCACTTTTCTGAGTAGCGACACAGATGCTCGTGAATGACGGAAACGGCGGCTCCGGTATCGACTAGCGCAACTGCGGGTACTCCCTCTACAAAAACGGTAATAACATTTTGCGGCGTCTTGAAAACGTCGATGTATTTGCAGTTCTTGCCTCAGGAACTGCACCAGTCAGTTTCCTGCTTCAGTGGGAGCTCGACGACTCAGGGGTGAAATCGAACGCCGACGAGGGGAAGGGGAACGAGAGTTTCTGATCGGCCATCGGTTTCAAGACGGCTCGGTGAAAACGGAAACGCGGCGGCGTATTGTGGTGCGTAGATGGGCGTTTCAAAGGTGGTAGGCGTTGTTGGGGCGCGGCGGCGACAGAAGCGCGCCACATGATCAGCAATGTCACAGGCAAAGCAGATAGGCCGGATTTCTTGAGTGCGCCACGTCGCGGTTGGACGAAAAAACTGCGGTGACGGTCGGGCAACAGGAAATGATGCCGGATGCATGGACGATGAAAAGGAAGCTTGCGGCGGAGGAGGCCGTGCAACCACGGCTGCGTAACTTAGCGGTAGCGACGTAAGGTGATTGGGAAAGTCGGTATAGGGCAGCGGCACACTCATAGGATTGGGTGGGGAGGTTGTAGGAGCTGCAGGAAGCGCTTCCGATATCTGATTCCGGATGGCTTGCTGTAGCGTTGGACTCAAAGCTGCCGAAGGTGCGTCGCTGTGAGGCAGCAGCGATAGCTGCCTGACCACCCCTTCACGAATAAAATCTTTTATATGTTGCGATAGGGTCGAGTTGGGCAGAAGGTCGGCAGAAACCGCAATGCTGGAGACGGAATCGGCATCCTCAATGTTCTGGCGGGCGATGGAACGTTGGCGGCGCAGCTGGTCAAAGCTCTGACATAGGTTACTAAGGACGGAAACGCTCGTTGGGTTTTTTGCCAGCTGCATCTGGAATGCGCCGTCCTCTATGCCTTTGAGGATATGCTTGATCTTGTCATCCTCTGATATGGTGGGATTTACCCGCTTGCACAACTCGAGAACATCTTCGATGTAGCTGGTGAATGTCTCTCCAGGCTGCTGTGCGCGCTGGCGCAGACGCTGATCAGCGCGTAGCTTAGGCACAGCGGGGCGATCAGAGACTTCGGCAAAAAGTGTATTAAAGGCTGACCAGCTTGAAAAGTCTGATTCGTGGTTGAAGAACCACAGTTTGGCTATGTCGGCAAGTTAGAAAGACACGTGGGAGAGCTTAGACTGGTCGTCCCATTTGTTATGGGCACTTACACGTTCGTATGATGAGAGCTAGTCTTCCACGTCGTGTTCGGCGGTCCCACTGAAAATGGGTGGGTCGCGATGAAGAGGGACGCCGGTGCACACGACAGTGGCAGCCGGTGGTGCAGGCAACGAAGTGGCTGGATCAGCCATAGTGCCGGGCGATAGTGTTGGCGTTGGCAGGGTTCGAGTGCGAAGCTCCAGGACGAAGAGAAGGATCTGAGCAACCTCCACCAAATGCGATGAGGTTTATTGACGTCGATAACGTTGCAAGAACGCTACGTAAAGGTAGGCACTGCAAGGGCTGTTCGTAGCACGGGGCTCACTCGCGATCACCGCACGGTACTTCGTCTTCCTCCTAAGTCGGGGGCGGCCTCTGCTTCATTACAGTGGTTTAACTCTTGTAAACCTACGAGTGTAAGGTCTGCTGGGCTTGGCTTCGCAACGACTATGCACACAGTGTTTCATTATTGCACGCTTCCGCACTTGGAAGGCTTCTCTATATCGTGCTAATCTGGCCACCCTTTCCTCCCGTGTTTCAGCAGCCAACTCTGCCTTTGCTTGAGATTTCGTAGCCGGCCGCCTAGCTATATCTACTGGATGATTGGATTCAGCCTGTTGCTTGCGCTGAAGCGCACGCACAGACAGCCCAGCCGGCGCGCCATCCATGGCGAGATTAAGCGACCAACCGCCGGCGAAGCAGCCGTTAAATCCTCGCCTAGTCACGTGGTACCGTTGTGGCGAGGCGCGGAGCGAGCGCAGCTGCGACGCCTCTCCGCAGTGGATCACGTGGCGTGACGTCACACCTGCCACACTTGTGCTCTGGTGGTTTAAGATCATTGCGATGCGATGAATGGCATTGGGAAACATGGCGTATTAGGGCTTTCGCTCTAAAAGCCTCGCCTTGCGCTCGTGCCAGTGCTCACGCGTTCGTCGTGGTCTTCCACAGCTGGCTCCGACGCTGCTCATCAAGCGAGCGTTCCCATAATGCCCCTCGCACTCAATGCCGCTGAGGGAAAGGGCAACGGCGGTGCTTGGGAGGAGAGAAATGTCAGCGGTTGCGCGGGAGGTCATTGATGGAAAGGGCAACGGCAGCGCTGGGGAGGAGGAGGAAAATGTCAGCGGCAGCGAAGTAGCTAGGGGCGTTCAGAGCAAGTGCGGTGGCGGCGCTGGGGAGGGAAATGTCAGAGGCAGCACGGTGGCAGCGTGCTCGCACGCCTTGTATATGTCGCTGCGTACGCCCAGAGCTTCATTGATCATCGCCATGGGTCCAACTAGGCTTTCACCTTCACATTCTGAGAGAGTTCTAAGCATCTCCCATAATTTTAATAAACTGGCGTTGCGGCCGTGGGCCCGGACTTCATCAGAAACGTCAGTTTACTGATCACATCATAACGGAAGGGGTCACTAGATTAAAGGAAGCCTCGAGCTAGCTCGTTCCCACCGTTGGCCCGGCTGCTGGGGGGGGGGGGGGAGGCGCCGGGGACCTTCTCCGTCGGCGTCGCCGCCGCTGGGAGGATGCCCTGGAAAGTTCGGAGTTGGAAGACCAGCTCTGGGCAGTTCGGCAAGCCCAAGATGCCGCCTGAGTCTAAGGACTGCGAGCCGACACCTGAGGCCAATAAAAGGAAAGTTCCGGAAGTTTATTTCTTCTTCACTTGTGCGCCAACACGCCTTCTCGTATATATATATATATATATGTGATGAAGAAGACGTGCAACATGCTCTGCAGATGATGCACACCACCAGCAGTAGCAGCATCGTGATCGCTCCGCAAAAGACGACGCCGAAGTGACCGCTAAGAGCGCTGCCGGACCTAACTGTTTAGCCGCCCACAGAATTGCTTCAGAGCAGCGCCTCGACCCCTGGATAGCGGCCCTCCTCGACCTACTTTCTGACACGCTCACGCTGCCAGCCTCTCGCGCACTTCGCCGACAAGCTGTTCACTTCACCATTCGCGATGACCTTCTGCACCGACGCAACTACGCATCTGACGGCCGTAAATGGCTACTCGTCATACCGCGCAGTCTGCGCTCCACTATCTGCGCATACTTTCACGTTGACCCGCAGTGCGCCCACGCTGGAGTCTTCAAAACATATGAACGACTTCGTCAGCGCTACTACTGGCCAGGAATGTTCACATACGTCCGCAAATTCGTTCGCTCATGTACGGACTGGCAACGTCGGAAATCTGCGCCTTGCCGTTCAGCTGGAGCTTTGCAGCCCCTTCCCTGTCCCGCCCGACCATTTGATCGAGTGGGCATTGATCTCTATGGTCCGCTTCCTATGACACCCGCCGGTAACCGCTGGATCATCGTCGCCGTCGACCATCTTACGCGATATGCTGAAACTGCGGCACTACCTGCCGCCACTGCGCGCGACGTCGCCTCCTTCCTGCTCCGCTGTTTCATCCTCCGTCACGGCCCACCTCGTGAACTTCTAAGAAACAGAGGGCGCGTCTTTTTGTCTGAGGTTGTCGAAGCTCTTCTGGCTCAGTGCCAGGTTATTCATAGGACAACCACCGCCTATACCACCCCCCGAGAAATGGACTCACGGAACGTTTCAACCGCACCCTGGGTGACATGCTGGCCATGTACGTCGCATTTGACCACACAGATTGGGACCTTATCCTACCATTTGTTACGTTCGCCTACAACACTGCAACCCAGACTACCACTGGATTTTCTCCCTACTTTTTGCTCTACGGCCGTCATCCATCCCACACCGTGGACACCCTGCTACCCTACCAGCCCGATGCTTCTGAGTGTGTGTCCGTTTCGACTGCAGCACGTCATGCCGAGGAGTGTCGCAAGTTAGCGCGCCACTTCACCACCGCTGAGCAACAGCGCCAGAAAAGGCTCCATGACGCTCACTGTGAGCAACCTGTCTTCTCTCCCGGCGACCTCGTCTGGCTGTCAGTGCCTGCGCATGCTCCTGGCCTCTCTTCAAAATTTCTTCCCCGCTTCGATGGACCTTATCGCATTGTTCAGCGCACGTCTGCGGTGAATTACCTAATTGAACCTCTGACACCCCCCTCTGACCTCCGTTGTCGCGGACGTGACATTGTTCACGTCGATCGCCTTAAGCTTTACTGTGAGCCGCTCGTGATCACTACTGTTTGAGCCGCCAGGAAGGCTGCTTTTTCTCCCGGGGGTGATTGTGATGAAGAAGACGTGCAACATCCTCTGGAGATGATGCACACCACCAGCAGTAGCAGCATCGTGATCGCTCCGCAAAAGACGACGCCGAAGTGACCGCTAAGAGCGCTGCCCGACGTAACTGTTTAGCCGCCCGTTCTGTGGTTCTGTGTCAGTATATCCGAAGGATCTACATCTACGCTTGCATCAATAAACCTGATTTCATATATATATATATATATATATATATATACATACGGGGTGTTTCACTTAACTTTAGCCAAACTTTGAAAGTATGCAAATGCCACGTACCTGGACAGAACCAAAGTACCCTTGCTTACCATCGCTTGAAGATATTCAGATTATTTTTTATATTCCGCCTAATTAGATTATTGGTCCTAATTGTATCAACTCAATTATTGTAGTTAGATGAAAAGTTTCAATAAGAAGATTGTAGAGCAACATGAGAAACTCCCGATAAAGCTTTCTGTTGCTCAATACGTGCTATAAAAGTTTTTCTGGCCGTGGAAAATGCCTTCGAATACACGCAAAACTGCTGCGCGACTAGCTGGTCGAAGCAATTTGCATGTATTCGCGGGCATCTTTCACGCTCGGAAAAACACTTTAATGTAGCACGCATTGAGCAACAGAAAGCTGTATCGGGAGTTTCTCATGTTGCTCTACAATCTTCTCATTGACACTTTTAATCTAACTATAATAATTGAGTTGGTTAATTAGGACTAATAGTCTAATTTGGCGACATGCAAAAAATATTCTTAGTATCTCCAAGCGATGGCAAACAACATTACCTTGGTTCGGTCCAGGTACGTGGCATTTACATATTTTTAACGTTTGGCTAAAGGTAAGTGAAACACCCTGTATATACCCCATAGGATCCCCGGTATACTTATGGAGTACATCGTGTCACGCATGACACACATATTTCCAAGGGAAATAGCCCTGTAATGCTTTCACATTAAAAAAATGTTGGCCTTTTTTCCCTAGGAAGGGACCAGCTACTATTTTGAGCCTTCTTTCTGGTCTGCCCTTACTAGTATCTTTTTCTGAATATATGATCAAAGAAAAGCACACGATAATCTGTGAAGTGAGGAATAAAAGCATTACCTATAGGAAGCTTCTTCATTCATATGCACTCACACTCTACCATAGGGAGTAGACATGTGTAGGAAGGCTTGACAATTACATGCAGTGCTGCTCCTTGACACCACTGATCTACTGGACTGTTCATGGAGTCCTATTTGTTTTCCTTAAGTTTTCTTCCGTATACCAGTGCTTTACAAGTTGTCTAAAGTTGCATCCATGTAGGCATCTAGAGACAACAGCAGAACAATGAAAATGAATATTTTTTTATTTTTTATTTTCCGATCAATCACTTCGTACAGAAGTCCTCCAAGAACCTGCCCTAACTCAGACCGTGATCTAATAATGTACGTATATTTACATTCAGTGCTGTCCAAGAGTGACGACTTCAATCCGTACGAGGCAGACCAGACGTGGAAAATCTTAACATGCCTGCTTTTGAAGAACTGCTTATTCGAGTGATGAATGCAACACTACCCAGTATATTTATGGCCAAGCATTTCTGGCTGCCAGTGAAAAGAAAAAAAAGGAGGGGGGGGGGGTTCGCCAAGCATATTTTATTCAAATTCGGTTTTGACTGGGGGAAGTCAGCATCCAAGGGTAATATCGAACATGGGAAAGAGATGCACAAATGCAGATATGTTCAAGACAAAAGCAAATGTGATGGTCAATCGTATAGAAGGGCCAATCAGCATGGTCAGCATATACAAGCTGAAAGCATAAATTAAAGCATCAGCACTGCACTGTTGCTTATTAAGGCAAAAGCCTTAAATGGATCATGGGGCGAAAAATTGACCGTCCGGCGTTAGGGCACCAAGATTAATATTGCCACCCACAACCATTTGTGGGAGTCGAACCCACGACCGTTGTTTATAATTAAGGTGAAGTTAAATAGAATATTTCATTAATGCACTCGCACCCACAATCTTTGGCAGAAGAAAAGAAGTAATAGAATGTTGCAACACATTTGAATGAAAATGTCGAGTAATTGATTAATGTCTCGTGAGAACGCAGGCTTTCACCTCCATCCTCTTTAGTGTATGCTAAAGTGACTCAACTTTTAAAGGAAGACTAAAGAGAAAAGTAAATTTAGTAAATAGAGTAAGATAAAAAATTAATCTTCTACAATGCTAAAATAGCCACTCTTTCTGCGAGAAAAGGCTTGGTTAAAGCATGACGGCTACTTTCATCACTTTGTAATGTGCTACAGTTGTACACCAGATGGAAAAAGCTTGCACTGCATGGTAATCACAACAGAAAAATTCTGAAACACAGCCTGGAATAAGTGATGCATTGTTTGTGGCACAGAAAAGTATGCAGTGCAGTTTTAATTGCAGGGAGGTGCACTAACTGCTATAAATTTTCTTTTTCCAGAGACCATGTTCTAAAATTTGTGCTTGGCATTACACTGCAGGTAATTGCCGGTACAATGTTAACCTTGAATTTTGCAATATATTCCAGGTTGCAGAATAATGATCACAACATTATTGGTTTTATTTGGTGGAATAGTATACTGAATATAAAACAAAACGTACTGTCAGTGGAATAATAAAAAGTTGAAGTTTTATGAAAGTATGTTATTTTAAAAAAACCTGAAGATGTTGAACGTTACTTGCTAGACTTCCAGAAAAACCGTTCTGCTTGTCAACTTCAAAAGTTTTGCACATCTTGTCCTAGGGTCAGCAGAACAATGGAACAACATGTTGTTCCTATTAGCTTTCTTGAATTACACAGAAGCCAATGATACTCTTATCATAATGACAAATTATTCCACAAACTAAAGAAAAAAATGTGCATAAAATTAGACCTAGACGAAATAAAAATGCATCTCATGTTCCCAAATATGCATGTAAATTTACACATATATTTTGCACAACACGAGCAATTCGGATTAAAAACCTACACAACTGCTCCGTCAAATCATCAAAAATGCGCCAGAAAAACAAGAAAAAGTCTATATAAATAATGTTGAAGGCAGAATCTGCTGCCCACATGTTAAATAAGATAAAAAATAAAATCACGAAGGTGCTAATTCTTTTCAAACTGTGCAACACCCGTACAGTCGAGCTGTTGCAACAGTCCTGGTGGTGTCAATTTAGGCGTCTCGGCAAGAACAGTGCTTGTGATCGGCTTGTTCGAAGCCTATGCCAGGAATGCCTGGAATTCAAGCAAAGGTAATATCATGAGAAGAAAGGACACAGAACTTCATACATTTTGCTGCAAAATAGGAGCATTAAGTTATTAACAGGAGCCCAACACGAGCACAAGATTAATGGCACCGCTGTTGCACATGGTTCCATATTAGCACAAATTCAAAAGTGAACAAATCAAGAACATTTACAATGCCATACCACATTTCCAATTTCATCAGCATTTATAATTCAGGCTCGGAAACGCAGTCATCCATATGACAGGCAGATCAACTTCGCGTGATATACAATGCAAATTGAATCACTTCACAGCTTGCATTCACATGAAGAAATAGAACAGCAAACGACAATGCATACAAACTAACCCTATTTTCACACCCTAAAGTGTGGTCGACAGGTCATGGTGTAAACGCGTCGGAAGGCTGCTGTACATCAGTCATGGCCAACAAGCTAATAGTGCGAGCCACGTATTTGTGTTGCACACGTCACAGTTTGATGAATAACCTGGATTGGATTGAAGATGGTTGTAGCCAGACTAAGGCATCTCACCATCAGTATTTTGGTATTCACCGTAAATCCCAACAGCGACGCAGCCTTTAACTACATCATGACTTGCTTTGTGCAGGCGTACGAAAGAAGAATGGTAACCGAGGGGCTCGATTTTATTAGTCATAACCACATAAAGCCAACAGACAACGAAGACAAGGAAAGCATCGGGGAAATTAAGTGTAGTTGAAATTGGAATGTAGAAAATAATGAAGAAAAGGGAAATGAAATTGGACGAAAAGATAACTTGTCGCCGGCGGGAGCCCAACCCGCAACCTCCGCATTACGCGTGCGTTGCACTACCAATTGTTCTACGGCGACGGCCATCAATTCGTCCGCTAACTTGGGTATTTATGTTGACTAGATCTAACCCTAGGAGTGTTAGCCAGCGTTACTCAGAACCATGGTGGGCGGATGTGGAACATCCTTTTAGCCCGATGGCGTCACGATACACGTGATCTTGGCATAGCAGGCACGTGGTTAATAAACCCTCGCATGCTACCCAAAGACATCAAGGCTGCCAGATTCGAGACCCTCGTAATGAAATACGAAAGAATAATGGGAACCGAGGGGCTCGATTTTATTAGTCATAACCACATAAAGCCAACAGACAACGAAGCCAAGGAAAGCATCGGGGAAATTAAGTGCAGGCGTACGATTCTTGCGATACACTATTCAAGAGGTCATGCACGTGATTTGATCCCGTGACCTCATGCTTAGGTGCGCAACGCCAAATCCACTACGCAACCATGGTGAGTGAAATAAAAGATATAACGAAGTATTGACCTTTTTATAACTTCTTGTCCATGCACCATGTATTCAGAACCTCAGTATAGAAGTGTGTTTATGCACGATTTCAATATAACGAAATTTCACTGCCAATGCGAACAAATACCGAGACAATAAATGAAAACTTCCGTGGACGCAGATGGGCAACTAGTTGACTTACAAGCAGCTGCTTGCGAACACACCTCTCCATTGCGAGCCACAGTGCCAAGAGCAACCGTCGAAGCGAAGCAGCGTCATGTTCAGTATAAACTCAAAGTGCAATAAGATCCCATCGCGCTCCATGCACTCTATGCATTGGGTGAGAGTGAAAGCTTGCGAGTGTGAGCCAAGAAGGATAGTGGCTTTATGAGCGCCGTCTTCAAACATGTTTAACTCTATGTTGGGCTGGTCACAAAGATTGCAGTACCCATGTCACGGTCTATTAGTAAATTGGGGTAGAAAGTTCAGAAGACAACAATTAAAATTGTGTGTGACGCCATGTTGCCTTCCTGCCTCTTTCTTCACATACACTTATGTGCGTGGACTTCTGCAGAGCTAATTTTGATACTGAATGCAACTAATATCCATAATTTTCTTTAAGAATTGTTCGTTACACATCATACTTAGTGATACCAAGGTTCACCTACATTTGTCTCTTTCCAAAATTAGTTTTACCCCAAATCGAATGCAAAACTATAAATGACAAAATTAAGGACTAATTTAAACAAGGTGTGAATGCTATTGTATTTTGCGTCAGTAGCAGCAGAAATTTAGCTTCATTACTCCTACACAAATGGCAACAACCGCAGCCCGTACCTGTGTTGACCGCTTCAGGGATCGACGCCGGATGCTAATGTTCCGGGCAGAAGCACTTGCACCACCAACGCAGCGTGGAGTTTGGCCAAGCAGTTTCTGACCAGACGGAGTGGCTCGCCCAGAAGTGACCATGCTGCTGCTACTGCTGCTGCCTGCTGATAGCCTGGGCGTCTTTGTAGCTGCAGTGCAGGATTGCGTACCGGAACAACCTTGTTTTAGGCAGCCTCGAGAGGGTGGTACCGCCCCCTTACGATGGCTTTCCTGTATGGAAAGTAAAAATAAATTTGCGACTTTGCCCGAAGTGCAAAGTAGTCACAGCTCGCGCAACTACAGAGAATCGCTGCTTTGAATTTTGTTTTGTATGGTGTCATTTTTTCCTCAACAATGCTTACAAGAGCTTATGTTTTGTGCATAGCACAAAACCCTTAAATAAGTGTACTGATTAGACCATAGTCTAGTACCCTCTCGTACTGATCAATATTTTAAAAGTTCTAGGAACTACTGCACGCTCTTTACAGGTTTTTCACGCTTTTAAAGCTCTTGCGAGAAGCTATCAACAGCGATCTGCGATGTGTAGAAACATGATGCGCCGGGCGGCATGTAAAACGCGAATTAGTTTCTACAACTACAACACATTCTAAATGAGCTATTTGAATACTTGCCTTCAGTCCTTACTGTGGCATTGTGTCACACCTTCTCACTCACAACTTACTATCAATGTAAAACTGCTAAATCTAGTGGTTTATTTGTAACTGTTACTGATGTAATTCCATCTAACATCTTAGGGAAAGCTCCTCCCGTACAGGAAAATCCGACTAGATTCTCTTGGAATAAAAATTTCTGGTTGCCAGAAATACAGGCTAATTATGGAAGGCAGACAGCTGCCTTTACTGCTGTTAATTGCGAATAACCTACAATCACACATAAAAAAACATGTATTCATTGCCGCTGTTGAAAAATGTACAATCTTTCGTATCAACATATAATGCTCTGCACTGCACCATGTATTTGATGATCTGCTTTGTATTTCATTTTCTGTTAAGTTTCTTCTGTTAATTGCTATGATAAGCAGCAATGCATTGTACTGTTTTGCTGTTGAAATGCTGTTTTATTTCACTTATCTTTTTCTATAACTACCTGCCACGAGGTCCTTTTCCGCTATACATTTCCGCCGCTTCGATTCAGGTGGCGGTTAGGCCGCGCTCGCGCAGGATCGCGCGCGAAACGTCTCTTGTTTGTGATTGCGCCCCGACGGCAGGCTGGTAGTTACTGTTGTGTTGTGGAATCCCAAACCAGCAATGTGCACACGAAGGGGTTGATGTCAGCAGTGAAATTCCACCGACTCGCAACAGAATTCACGAAACGGACAGCCGACAAGCACGGATTACTGCTGTGCGCAGTATAGCGTAAGTAAGCTCTTGTTGCCAGGCGCTGACAGTTATCGTCGGAATTCACGCGTCCTGAGAAATTTATTATGTGCACTATGCACTGAACAAGACCGGAATTCATTCCTGCATCACTAGTGTACCAATCAGTCGAGATTCTGTGAGGTACAAGACCGCTTCCTGTTTGCACCGGCGTAAGTGAAGGAGAAATGAGTTGCACGCACAACTTAAAGTGCGTACACATGCCATATCTATGCTGTGCGGTGAAATATTCTGTACACTTCTGAATCTGTTGAGGTAAAGGCAAATGACGGCTGCACGCTCGCACACAGCGGAAGAAATACGTAAACACCAAGGAGAAACAAGAACTAGTACTGGACGCAGACCTTTTGCTGTTCGAGAGCGTGCAGACGTTCCCGCAGATTGTGCAGCTTCTCTTGCGATGGTACGGCGCCCCCGTTGCCGAAATCAAATGCAGCCTCTTCCAACCTGTGGCCGAGGTCTGCCTCCTCGCTTCTCAGCCTGCGAAGCTCTCGCTTGCGGGAAGATCTTATTTCCCGCAGCCTCTGCACGAGGGCTCGCATCTCGTCTTCTTGCTGCACCACTGTACGAGCTTCGGGCTGTGTTGGGAAGAGGACCAAAGATGACATCGCGATCAGCAGGCTCGCGGAAAAACGATACAGGTCCAGCTGCAGACACGCACTCGGTGTACAGCTTGCAAGCAAATTTAGCCAACTTCTACTTCAGAGCACACTTGTCTGATGTGGAGGTTTTAAATATTTGATGGCAGTCAATGACAGCTTGAGTCATCTTTCCGATGGCAATTCCGAACACATTCAAAATTTGTTTAAGGTTGCCTGAGGCAGATAGTCCAATTCTAGTTAGTGAGCTGGTCTACTCGATGAGGCGGACATTACTTGCACAAATAATTTAAATGCGTAATCGACTAATTACCAAAATTTCACGAATTCAGTTTTGAACTAATTACCTGGTGGCCCATATTGCAATTTAGAAATTGTAGCCGTTGAGTTCGCAAGGTGGATCCCACTTGGAAATTATTCTCAGGATGACACCAGTTTCGAGATATTAATTCCCGAACTTTGCTGAGAAATGCATTGGCGTTCCAGTTAATTTTGTGCTTCATTGCATAAAGCGATATTTTGCTAAGAAACTAACTGGAACGCCAATGAATTTCTCCGCAATGTTCGGGTATTATTATCTCGAAACTGGTGTCATCCCGAGAATTCTTTCCAAGTGGATCCGCCGTGCGAACTCCGCGGCTACAATTTGTAAATTGCAATATGGGCCATCAGGTAATTAGTTAGAAACTTAAGTAGTAAATGTTTGGTAATTATTCGGTTATGCTTTTCAAATTCTGGTGCAAGTAACGTCCGCCATTTCGAGTAGACCAGCTCATGAGCTACAATTGTGCTATCTGCCACAGGCAACCTTTAAGAATTTTCGAAAGTGTCCGCTGAAACACCCTGTATATATATAAATAGAGAAAGAGAGCAAGCTTTAGTCAGATGCGCCTGATCATTCAAGAATAGGTGTATTGCTTGTTCTTCACTAAAGACCAATGCTGATCAGTGCACATTCCTAGACGTAGGCCTTTTGGGGCCACAGACGGCAGTTTCACAAACAATCTCCTAGAGCGCAAGTTATACGATAAGCTGCTAGCACAAGACAGTGCGCACAAATTAGCAACCAGCGGCTACTAGTTTTCGCACACACTACTTGCACAAGCTTCAAGGAATGAAAACTGCACTATATGTTACATAAGAGGAGTCAATGCATTCCCCGCAATCAAACCAAAAAACGTGCTTGTCACTCTCTTTCCCTCTCCCACACAGCAGCTGCTGTCCTTGTCATACTACAATGACCAAGCATCAGCAGCAGCCCGTTAATCTGGTAGCATCCAATCAGGCACCAGTATACAAATAAAGCGGCTGCGTTATAAATAGATGTGTTTTTCAGGCTTTTCACTTTCAATGTGCACTGATTTGATAATAGGATGCCTGACAAGTAGCGGTATTCGCTTGTGTCTTTCCTATATTGACAGGATCTTCATCACTTCAGCAAGGTACCGCACCAAATGGTACCTTGCTTGTAAAGGTAAGTACCTTCAATATGTACAGGTAATGTTCCTTATTCCTTGTGTGATTGCACACTTTAAAGGCTGTGATTACACACTTTAAAGGTGCAGTTACTGGTACATTTTTGTTGGTCGAATTTCCCTGCTATACATGGTATTCCAGCTAAGGTTAACCAAATTGCAAAAACAAAAGCTGTTCCGATATGAATTATGAGCCCCACAGAGTTCGGTTTTCAGCCCTCTTAAGCCACCGGGACAGTTTCGGTATGTGATTACTTAGCGGGTCATAGAAGGTTAATTAAAGGCTAATAATTTTTAAACTATGAATATGTTTTTCTAGCTTTTATTGATTCCTTCACACATTTCATTGAATCTTTTTCAGGTCGATATGTCCTGCGTAATTATTTATTCAGTGCTTTCCTTGCAGCAAGAAATTTTTTTAAATATGCCGTGTTTTTAGATACTCGTTCTCCGCGACACATGTGTACCCCAAAACGAATAGAATACATTTCTTCTATTCGTTTTTATTTATTTATTTTTTCAGAATTTATTTATTCTATTCTATGTGTATATATATAAATATCTATAATCCCCTAATCCACCTTAATCGACTGTAATCAACCTATTCTCCTTCATACAACTTATTCCACCTTAAGTCGCCCTAATATACCTTAATCCACCTTAATCGCCCTTAATCCACCTTAATCTACTCTAGTCCTCCTTAATCCACCTCAATCCAGCTTCATCCACTTTAGTCGACTTTTATCCACCTTATTGCACCCCAATCCACCTTAATCCACCTTAATGCACCTTAATTCACATTAATAAACTGTATCCTCTTTAATACACAATTTGTGCCAACTGAAGTGACATTTCCAGACTTAATTCACCCTGATCCACCTTAATGCTTCTTCAGCCACCTTAATAGGTGGATTGGCGGATAGACTGTCATGCAATGGTCATCCATCACTGGTTTTGACACTTATGTTAAGAAACCTACATACATAGGGTACTGTGTATTCAATTTTGTTGACGTGACAATTTTCTACACACCCTGTTGACGCGCGCACTTTTGGTCGGGACCAAGCCATATAGAGCTTCGCTGTAAAAAAAGTACCTAAAAAGATAACAGACACCATGAACAAAAGATGAGCCGCGATTTCGTAACAATACCTTAAGCTCGATTCTATTCCACAATTATCACCCACCGTTCACGGCCGGCTGATCTCACTGACAATGCAGGCGGAACGTAGCTCTGACCACGGAGGAATCGCGAAAAGGATTACATCGGAAAAGGCACCGCTGCGAAATCGCGGCCCAGGGTATCGCCGGCGCTTTATTTTCAGTTAAAGTTATCTGGCTTATCTGTGCCTGGTAAGATAAGAAACTTCAACTCACTCGTCAGCCAGACAGCTATTGCGCGCCGCAGGCAGTTATCCTACAACGATATCCGCGTTACCACGAAGCGAGAGATATGCAAGTATAGCAACTACCATGATGCAGTTATCGTACTATAAAGTGCATGACGCGATATTGAGTGCTTGCTAACGATTTTTTTTCTACTGATGAGTGATACTCATGCAACCTCGTTCATGTTGTGTGGTACCACAGATTGCGGAGTGATCAACCCATTGAGACAAGTCGCTGAAACGCGGCGTTGACCTACCACGGGAACCATTTGATTTCTTTAAAATGAGGGAAAATTCTTTTTGTGGTTTATACGAAACATAAAACGACAATTAGAATAGAATAGAAAGTTTATCTTTCACGCAGTACAAAGCAATACAGGGAAGAGGGGAGAGACTGGGCAAAAAGCTGCTAAAGGCCGCTTGAGGGAGCACCCAGTGCCCCAGGTTCACATGAACAACAATGGGTGGGCATATACAAGATTTACGTGCCCCATTTCTCAACAAAACAGCAATATATAGCGCGTTCATGCACTTAAAAACAAAAACAATTAAAATAAAAGAGAAGAGAAAAACGGAATACAAAATGTCAACTTAAAATATCTTACAATGTAATAATTCATGCCTATTTACAATGTAGGAGGAGTGGTTTCAAAATACAAAAGCATGGATGATAGCTGATTTCGGGATTCGTCTTGTAAACATACATTATTTTCGGCAAGTATGTTGAAATAGTGAGACACATTATATGAGAAGAACTGTTTGCGATATAATGTGTGGCAAAATAGCGTAGACGCCAAGGCATGTGATGCCTTACATTTGGGTAGAACGGAGGGTGTGACTGTCACACATCTTACTGCTGCAGCGCAATGACGACAGCAAAAGACGACAGCGCAAGACTAAATGCTCCTGTAAATCGTCGAAAATTGCGCATCAGCTTTTATGGCCGGGCAACAGCCACGAAAGAAATCGTCTTTAAAATATGTACGCCGTACGCGCACATGTAAACACGTAGGGCATAGCAGACGTCGAGCGGCACAATGCACACTATCCCTAGTTCAACCAATGCCCGCCAGGTGGTGACTCTGCTCGATCTCGCGGCCATAATCTTCTTCTAGGCCAATGTAAAAATTAAATGCCACGATTTTTCCTTCACAAGACCTAACAAGCCGTAAATCGTTTTCCTCTATAATAACGACAGGATATTGATTCGGCCTGTCCACTTAGGATGCTCGTAGCACATGTTAGGTATGATGCATAAAATACCAGATTGATCTTTACCTGCATATTAGGAGGCGTCCGGCGTCCCCTCCAATACGACCACCAGCCTTTCGCTGGGCTCTTTGCACGATGCAAAGTGCTTGCATGTAGTTGACCCGAGACAGTGCGTCCGTGTCGCCAATCTCAGCCAGCAAGTTGAACTCGGCAGCCCAGAAAAACCAGCTCCAATTTTCTGCGCCGCTGCGGCAAGCCTGTTCTTCAGGTCGATGCTGCTCAATTGCGCGGTGTTCGATTGTGCGCGTGCCACGGTCAGCTGCGTGTTCGAGAGCGCGCGCAAGGTTTTTTTTTTGTCAGATTGAGCTAGCGCGACAGCTCGCGGCGTGGCGTCTGTCACGCTATTCTTTTTCCTCTGCCTCATTTGAAGCGTTAAGTAGCGAAATTTGGCATTAGATACATTAAAACGCTAGGAAGCTAGCAAGAAATATGGCGAATAACATATGAGACTGAGAGAGGGAGGATATTGGTGCTGCATTACTCATTTGAAGATCTATTGTTGACGACAATGCAATTACCAATATTTCATATCATAGGTGTACAATTGGTGATGATAAGTGTTTTATTGCGATAGCAATTATATGGACACTTCTACCGGATTTCTGCCGTCGCCGTCGTCGTCGCCGTCGCCGTCGCCGTGAGGTTCCCTATAGATAAAATCTTCGCCGCGCGCCGTATGCCCGAGCGGAAGCGTGCGGGGACGCGCGCTATCACGGAGAGCGAACGCACTCAATCACCCACGCGCAAGCAAGGAAGCGGGAAGCCAGCGCCGGAGGGAGCGCGGAGGGGGGGCACTTCTACGCTGCCAACAACCGCGCTCGTCGCTCGTCCGCACCGTCTATCTCCACACGGCTCTGACCTTTATGCGCCGTGCATTCGCCGCTCAGTTTCCGTTGAAGCGATAGACCGCACGTACCTTCGCCCGCTGCTGCGGCGTATATAGGCGCTTGCTGCCAGCGTTTTGACAGTCGTTGTCTGCAGTCATTCAGTGTGATCTATTCATGTTTGTTTGTGCGCGCTCACACCACGCTTGTTCAATCAGTTAGTAATAGTCGGGCCACATTTTCCAACGCACGCTACACATGCAGTGCTGCCCGGGTCGGCAGTGCAGCGCTACAGGTGTGTCCCTTCGCACGCGCTGCCCACGGGAAGCGCTTCTCATCAACACCACCGTTTCACACGCGCCTCCTCGTGGTAATCGAGTCTCTCTTCATGTCGGTCTACTTACGCCGCAGCACACCTGCTTACTTAATCAGCTCATGTTTACTACAATTCATATTGCTAACAAAGCCGCTCACCTTACTTCGTATGACATTGCTGTGTTGCTATCGCATTCATTGCTTCGCCTTCCGGGCGAAACTGTGACATTTTTTTATACACGATCATTATTAGGACGCATATTATGATGGAAGTAGCGAAGCAGAGACATAGTTGTGATAACTTCAAGTGCAGAGAGTTTATTAAATAACTTGACGAGGTACATGGTTTGGCTGGGTTCCTCTCTCACGTTCGCCTTTCTTTAGTTCTTCCTATGAAGAGCGGTACCTACTCAGTAGCACACACCCACTGACACAAGCTGACGTGAAAGAGCGGAAAATACCTAGTGGCACATGCCCTTTTCCACGTACCCCACAGCCGAAGCTGTTTGTACCCAAATTGTAAATTCAGGCAAATACC
Organism: Dermacentor silvarum; assembly: GCF_013339745.2. NCBI lineage: Eukaryota > Metazoa > Arthropoda > Arachnida > Ixodida > Ixodidae > Dermacentor > Dermacentor silvarum. The sequence continues at coordinate 291,975,223 of NC_051154.1, forward strand.
TGGTGGTCCAAATTGCTGTGAAAAAGGTTAGAAGTGAACATCATACCGAAAATGCGTGAAGTTCTCAAAAAATGCTTATCACATCAAGAATCACTTTAAAGCGATAGCTGTCTATGGCTCTTCTCCCAATTTGTGGAAAAGGAAAGTTCTTTCTAGCAGAGCCAACTTGGGCCACTAGGTATGGGCTGCCGGTTGTATTTACGAGCATACAACATGGGTCACTGCGTATGTGCCGAACAGCCAAATTGTTGCTGGCTGCTGTCTGGCCTTATAGACAACTTGGGATTCCTTGGCAGCTGCTAGTGCACTAGGTGTGTGCCCGAACGGATAATTTCGACTGCTGCGTATGTGATATTAGTATGTGTGCATTCTTGGCCAATGCCCCGTAATGGATGTACCGAGGTGACAAAAGGGGTATGTAGCCTTTCATACATTAAATAAATAGCACGCTGTTTGTAACACACACCTCCGTCATGAGCGCAGCCGCTTGATGGATAGCCATTGCAATGAAGTTTTAGCCGGGATACTGTGAACAGAGAACGTTGTTGCAGAGTTGCAACTGGGGTGCTATGATTACAAGATATAACTATGTCATGGTATTATTTGGTATTATGGTTGGTAATGAGGTTGCCATATCGTGTGTCTGCTGATGCATTGTGGTTATATGCAACAGGTCGCACAGGAAATCTATCGCGGACATTGATGAGCATCTTCGATAGTTTCTGGCACAATCTTTATTTGTATTCCTTGCTTAATGGCTGCAGTGTACGAGCAACATATGGTATACTAGGGTTTCTGGGAAGACACCGTAGAAGGCAGGACTCTCAGGAGCGTCTTGAGCAATTGGTAATCTGTTGAACAGCTTAAATATACCTAAAAAAATGGTGTCCTGATTTTATTTTTATTCAAGTTTGGGTGTTTTTCTTTAATACCATTTCGCACTCATTACCATTTTTAATTGCCTGCGGGATATAGCGAAATGCTAACCCTTGAGCCAAATTATTCCAAGAGGGATCATACTTCTAGCAAAAATCAAAGAGCTTATTTGACTAATTACGAAATAAATGAAGTTGAACTTGAACTTGAACCATGACTAGACTGTTGAACTTTATTTTATTTGCTTTGCAGCTCATATCGCAATTTACGAATTGTAGCCGGTGATTCCCAAGGCGTTTCCACTTGCAACGATATTTCAGGACGACAGCAATGTCGAGATAAATTTCACAGTGTCCGATAGAATGCATTGGCGTTCCAGTTACTTTAGTGCTTCAATGCGTTCCTTCGAAAAGTTACAGGAACAACAGGGCATTTTTACCGCAAGTTTCACGGTGCATATTTTCAACATGGTTCCATCCTCTAAATTCGTTCCAAGTGGATATGCCTTGCAGACTGACTAGCTAGAATTCGTCGATAATATATTTGCCGCAAAGGAATTCAATTAAAAGGTAATTAGTCCTATTATGTTTAACATTCAAATAAGCATTTTAATTTCTCGTAGAAGTAATGGCCACTTCATCGAGTAATTTAACTCAAGGGTTAGAATTGTGCTATTTGCCACATGCCATTTTTCAAACAATTGGTGCAACTAAAAAGAGAATGCCACATATAGCACTCCTTATCGAAGTTTTGTCAGCTAGAAATATAAACTGGGATAATATACAGTTACGATACCCACTGTGTTCGGTCATATGGTCCTCTACCACTGTCACTATAGTTTTCTTCTTTGTTCTAATTATCAGGCAATAAAGAAAATTAACCAAGAAGAGTTAGCATTTTTGAATTTACGGTGTGGCTTCCAATGGGAAAACTGTTATTGCACCCTAAAGCAACCAATTCTGTCCTTTTTATGGCGCTATGTCCGGCGTAATTATGTCTTCCGATACGAAAACTGCCCTGTGATTACTCGCCCGCTCACCAAGACACCAGCGGTGCCGAAAGAGATTTGGAGCAACTGACTCCGCCACATGCCCAAAACAGCAATCGACTGGTCATTGTGATAGGCGGCGATCGTCACCATCAACACAGAACTAACGACAAGCGGAAGCCAACACGGTGACATTAGCACTTTGAACACTTCCAAAACTGAGATACTTTCGTTAACATGTCATTAATATCGTTAACATGTCGCCGTCGTGATCACTGTCGTTGTCATCGTCCTTACCGACATGGCCCTCGTAGTAACTGTCGAAATGGTAGTGTCTTTCATTATAACTAAACTACAAGCAATGGCAAAAATCCAACCGGTGAGCTCATGCTCGGTCCCATAAGTTAACTTTTCCAAATGCACATATTGAAGTGAAGTGCAGCGTACTGCTTTTCGCACACATATGAGAATAGGCGAGGTTGGTCTTGTAAGGCGTGGTCAGTAAAGAAGAAACAAAGAAACACAATGGATAGGTCCGACAGCTTACAGGCATCCATGAGCAGGTCGGAGTGTATAGTACGATTGCCGTTTATCTGAGCATGGTTGCTGTAAGAAGATTGAGCTACGGCTATGTGAGCATAGCCTTGGCTCGGATGTCAGGTGCCTCTCACAGTAGCGAACGAAGAAACAAAATTGGCCGCATATCTGCTTGCTTCCCTGCAAATGACGTCGAAAGCCCCTGATACGTAACGCCCTCTCTTCTCCCCTTTCCCACCCCTCACGCTCTTCACCTCCCCTCTCACTCCTCCCATCATGGATGCAATGAAGGTTTTGCTGAATTCAAATCAAATTACCCGCGTTCTCCCAGCTCTCGCGCCATCCGTTGGGACCAAGGAGGTTATAAAAAACTTCTGGAGTGGAGATGCCACGCCGCGGCTGACACCGACGACCGCCATATTGCTCCAGGTAGGAAACGCAGCTGCGCCGCTTGGGCCCATGCGGTAGTTCGACAGTTGCGGCATTTATCCACTCTTAATGCTTTGTTATGGTCTGCTGAGCGGGAGTTATGCATTTGTAAGGGAACATCAAGAACAAACGGGGATAGTTGATATTCTAGTTGCCATTAAGCAGAAGAAATGGAGCTGGTCAGGCCATGTAATCGTAGGATGGATAACCGGTGGACCATTAGAGTTACAGAATGGATACCAAGCGAAGGGAAGCGCAGTCGAGGACGGCAGAAAACTAGGTGGGTGATGAAGTTCGGAAATTTGCAGGCGCAAGTTGGAATCAGCTAGCGCAAGACAGAGGTAATTGGAAATCACAGTGAGAGGCCTTCGTCCAGCAGTGGACATAAATAGGCTGATAATGATGATTTTTCATTTTTTCTGTCTATCTCGTTCTCTCTATCTGTGTTTCTCTTTCTTTGTTTCTCCCATTCTTTAAATGTATCTCTCTCTCTCTCGCTCTCATTTTCTCTTTCTCTTGCCCATAGCAAGTTCTGTTGCAATAATTATGGGGTCTTGCGTGCCAAAACCACGATTTGATTATAAGGCACGCAGTAGTGGGGGACTCCGGAAAATTTGGACCACTTGGGGTTCTTTAACGTGCACCTAAAGCTAAGTACACGGGTGTTTTGGCATTTCGCCCCCATCGAAATGCGGCCTGGCCGCCGTGGCCGGGATTCGAGCCCGCAACCTCGTGCTTAGCAGCCCAACACCATAGCCACTAAGCAAGCACGGCGGGTCAAGTTCTGTTGCAGTCGTTGGTACAACGCATTCATATGGTTCCCATAAATGCGTGTTCCAGGAGCATGGCTGTATAGTGTAGTGCTACATCTCTCCTATTCACTAGACTATACAACCACGCTCGTGGAACATGCATTTAAGCGAACCACATGATTGCGTTGTAGCAACGAATGCAACAGTACTTGATATGGGCAAGAGAAAGAGAAAATGAGTGCGAGTCAAAGACTAGGCCTGTCACATCTTTTTGTGAAACAGCTAGTGCACAGGTTTACTTTCTTTCGAGACGTGTGTGACCCCTTTCTGCGCAAAATGTGCCAGTTGCGACTGAGCAAGCCTCTGCCGGCTTATGTGGTAAGCAATTTAAGTATGCCTGGTGCTCTTCGAGGGTACCTGAAGTACCGAAGTTGACAGTGTCCGTTTTCTGGCTGTACGTTTTTCTAATGATTACCTTTTTTCGGCGTCACGGAAGAAATTATACTGGGATGCACTTGACATGATCATACCGGTTCCTATGTACAGAGCCATAAACAGTGGAGGACAGGAACATGACGTTTTCAAGCGTGTTAAAAAATGCAGGTGCAGCCAGGTACAAATTTTCTTTCTTTAAGTTACATGCCGGAACTCTGTCGGTGCGGGCCTTACAAGAGAAGGGTTTTTATTTACCTAGGGGAGTAAACTGCCTTATATGTAAACAACTGGAAACAATCGACCACGTTTTTTTGCATTGTTTGGAAGGTGCTATTTTTGAGACGTTCCTCAAAGAACATCTACAGAAAGAATTGCCCTTAAATCCATTAGGTATTAGGTGTTTAACTATACACAATGAGGGCGGGAACTGCCCTTGGACCTCATTATGCTAATGGGCCTCCACTGTTTGTGGCGGGCTCGAATGGCCGGTTTTCTTTTTTTGTGAGACTGACCAAAGGCCTGCACGACTACTTTTCCGGGAGGGTGTTTCAAAATTCATCGACGTAATTAAAGATCAAGAATGCCCCCCGGATTGGCTAACGACGATCGAGCCCCTCGCAACTTTAAAAGAATTTTAAACATCACATGACAGTGCCAGCCAAAATGTGGCTGACCACACAACAATTATGCGTGCAAGTTTGAAAGTTTGTGTTTATGCATACTTATGTATTGCTTTCTTTGGCAAAAGTTGATGTAATTGCTGTTTCCCAAGTGAAAGTTCCGGCAATAAAGAAAAAAAGTGTATAGTCTAGTGGTTATGGTGCTCGCCTTCGGACTGTGGGCACCGGGGTTCGAATCCCGTCTCGCCAAGAAAGTTTATTTTATTTAATAGTCTCACTCTCTGTCTGTCTTTCTCTCGTTCACTCTCTGCACCTCCTCTCCTCATGCTTGGTATTGGACGGGCGGTTGAATCGAGTGACAGACAGACAGACTACGTTTTTCGCGTTTCGGTAGCCCAAAAAGACTATCGTCTTTAAAAAAATGATGCGCACAGGGCGCGTGCTTTGCGATCCTTGCAGATCGAATGCGTGTCGGTCGCTATTTTCTTTCTCACTCTCATGATGGTTTTCGTTTCAGGATATCTGCAATCCACCGGCGTGTTGCATATCTACTCACATCTAATTTGCGCAAATACAGTAAAGGAATGCACCTTCATGAAGCCAACGTGTTGCTTTCACTGGAAAACTAGAAGCAAGCTGGCGTTTAAAAATTTGTTATTGCTGCAGTGCGGACAGCCCTGAGTGTGAGCAGCGAACCATGTTTCGAGCCTATTGACCATGTGCTCTTTGTGCGCTCATTGCACTCACATGAGAGGCAGTCAATTGCGCGTATATTTAACAGGCCACATTCTGAACTGAGCGTTTTGTGCCCGCCTTGGCCAATCTTCTCTACTCATCAGGCAACGAAGGTCACTGCGGATTTTTGAGAAAGCAACTTCGGTGAGTGTATATGTGTGTTCCTGTTTTTTCACACACGTGCATCAAATTGTCTATCATAATCACCGTCATCATGACATTCTGTCCTTTTTCTTTCTTCATTTTGTTCCCTCATCCATTATGCCGATGCTATATCTACAACACCCATGCTAACACCTAAGTTTACTCCTTCTAATACTGTCTGTCTCTCAGTGCCTTAGTGTGGCTGTTCAATTTTACGTCTTCCTGTGGTCCACAAATACTGCCGTGCGGAATGCTGTTACCGTTGATTTATTTGTTGCTCTTGGGATAAATTTTCTGACGTGTCTATACAAGTGCTCACTGAAAGTTTTAACGATTTAATTGAAGTCTGCCTTTTGCGGTAGAATTTATTGATGGTAGATAAATTCACATGTGTACTTGAGTAATGTTTGTGGGAGGTAAGTTACAGAACAACTTCACGCATGCTCCGTCACAAAAGCCTTTATTCCTGCTCCGCCTTCCTTCCTTCTGTCAGTCTTATGATAGCCTGATAGCTGTAGGGCTGGTTTAGAGGCTATGTGGTGCTGAGCCCTAGGTTACGGACTCGATTCCTGGTCGCGGCATCCACAATCTCGTAAGGGCGAAATGAAGAAGGGAAAAGAAAACATCATGTCGACAGTTTGGGGCATGTTAAAGAAAAAATGAAATATCGGGTGGTCAAAACGATCGGGAGCGTTTCTGACAACCTACCTCACTTCCTGTTCTTATTTATTTCTTATATGAAAGGTTATTTGACACGCACAGTATACATACACAAAGCAATCTTAGGAGATGCGATAAAGGCATCAGTTTACCCGCCGTGGTTGCTCAGTGGCTATGGTGTTGTCCTGCTGAGCACGAGGTCGCGGGATCGAATCCCGGCCATGGCGGCCGCATTTCGATGGGGGCGAAATGCTAAAACACCCGTGTACTTAGATTTAGGTGCACGTTAAAGAACACCAGGTGTTCCAAGTCCCCCATTACGGCGTGTCTCATAATCAGATCATGGTTTTGGCACGTAAAACCCCTAATTCAAAGGCATCAGTTTGCTTGACGGGGCTGCACAACCCACATACATTTCCTACTGTGCATGATGAGTGCTGAAAAGTGTGATAAGTTTTAAATCTCCAGTGCTAATTTTTGATTTTAGACCATGTTGGTTATGTCAAAACAAAAGTGTAGTGGGGATGAAGCAACGCACGCAGCAGTGGGACACTGTCTTGGCTAGAGGTGCGAGCGCAGATCGTGAGCTGTTGACGCCGGCTGAGACTGTCTTCGTGCCCGTCGTGCAATTCTTCCGCCTGACGTCCAACGTTAATAAAACCCCTTCCAAAGTGGTGGAGGTGCGGAGTCTGCAAACCTGGAACTCCGAAGTCGGACGCTGCGACCTGCCCCGACAATGGCTGACGAAACCATCCAAGAAGCCGCCCCCCAATCTCCGCAGGTCTTCGTAACCGGCACGCTGCGCCAGCGTGACCCTCCTTTCTTTAGTGGAACAGATGACCACGATGTGGAAGATAGGCTGGCGACATTCGAAAAGGTGAGCGGCCACAATAAGTGGGACCACCCGTCGAAACTACAGAATGTGTCGTTCTGTCTAAAAGACGTCGCAAGCCTGTGGTACCACAACCATGAGTCACACTTCGCTACATGGAGTGCGTTCAAGAAAGGCTTCGCAGACGTGTTCGACCGCCCTGCCGTGCGCAAGCTCCGCGTCGAACAGCGCCTCCGCGGACATGCGCAGCAGCAAGGCCAAAATTTTAACACCTACATGGAAGACGTCATAGACTTGTGTAAGCGCCTGAATCCGCCCATGCCCGAGCAACAGAAGATTAAACACATCTTGAAAGGCATTGATGACGATTCCTTTCAAATGCTCCTGGCAAAAGACCCACGCACCGTCGCTGAGCTTACGACTCTATGCCTGAGCTTTGACGTGCTCCGTAAGCAACGCGTCTTAGTTCGGTGGCCGAACACAACAGACGATTCCCTCGCCACCTTAACGATCGGTGGTTATATATTTATATATTTTTCCCGCCTCAGAGCCATAGTTGAATACTCTGCGCAGCCGCAGCAACAGTCGACGGCGCGACGGTGGCGCCCCTAGAAAGTCCTCGTTGAAGCTTTCAGGCCGGGCCGCAGCCGCAGTCGCCGGCGGTGGCCGCGGCGCGCGCCCGGCCTGAAAGCTTCAACGGGGACTTTCTAGGGGCGCCACTGTCGACTTGCTTTCGCAAGCATAAAGTAAAGAAAAAAAAACAAGCGCTTTAGGAGAGGAGACAGCGGAGGATAGTGTAGATGGCGGTACTTTAGGGACTTTAGCGATGGCTACATCGACGGCAGATAATTCAACTGAACTCGCAGCTACTGAAGTAACCAACTTTGGTTCAGAAATCAAGTTGTGTTCTTTCTTTTTATACTCCCGCACCCACGTTTAAAGTAAGCGTACCTAATCTGAACTCCAGTCTCTATCAGCCGGTGTGGCGTGCGCCGTGACAGCGGTGTTGATGAAGGGGCTGTTTATAGCAAAGCCTTGATGAGGTAACTCTGCAGCCTGCTTGAGAGAGCGAAAGGCGGAGCGCTATGTTGGCGGTTCGTTCGGCCAGTTTAGGCATTTACTTGCAAAAGATGACTGCCACCTTGCCAATTCTGATCTATAGACGTATAAAGCTTACGATGGTGGGAGCTTGTTTTGCGCGGCAAGAAATAGTAACAGATGTGTACGCGCTCGCTACGCCAACTCGACTGCTGCAGTTAGAAAAGCAATAGGTGCCCATTTTAGATTTACACGCAACCAAAGCAGAGTGCAGTAGTTTCGTTCCTTTTATGTTCGCGAGATCTCTCGTGCCGGTCTTTATTGAAGAATGTCTGCACCTAATGAGGATACTTGTGTGAATAAATTGTAACTTTATCTAAAATATTTAAAAAGAGGCAGTGAAAGAGGAAGGAGACCTTATTTTAGGAAATGCTCAAAAGCTGGCATGGGGTAGCCTTTCTTAACCCTGCTACTCGTTAGAGGGAAGAGGGGTATACGGGGTGATCACGAGGATAGGCAATAGGGTGTGAGTCTATGCACATTTGTATTCCGGGGGTCATCCACATTCTTGACACTGGAGCACATATTGTTGCTTGTCACAAATATGAGCGTGAATGGCAGCAATTGACCTATTCATCGGTGCTAATTACGAAGAGGCCACTCAGCGACAAATAACTGGGCCTTCATCCCGATATCACATTAACACCATCAAGACTCGATTAGAATTTCTTATTAAAGGTGGTGATGCAGATGTTTCAGCCATGACCAAGGAGCTCAACATACCTTAAAGCGAATATACCAGGTCTTTTTTTAGAAGGTGCGAAATTTGAAAAAAAATTGCCTGTGGCAAATAGCGCCAATTCTTACACCTGGTCTAAATCACTCGATGAGGTGGCCATTTGTTGTACGAGAAATCGAAATGCTTCATTAAATATTTACATAACAACGCTAATAAAGTTTTTATTTTTTACATTGCTGCACATCTTTTAAGCTACGAATTATAGCCAGTGAGTTCACAAGGCGTATTCGCTTGGAACGAATTCTCTGGACTGCAAGAAGTTACGAGTTATTTTCAGTGTCCGTCGAAGTGCATTGGTGTTCCATTTACTTTTGTGCTTCGATGCATGAAACAGCGTTTTCTTAAAATTAACTGGAATCTCAATGCATTTTGTCGGACGCGGAAAATTAATATATTGAAACGGGATCAGTCGTTCCAAGTTCCAAGAATTATTTCCAAGTGGATACTTCCATTACCCGAGCATCGCACGCGTAATGCGAAGGCGTGGATTCGTATCCGACCTGCGGCTAGTTGTTTTTGCGTGCACTTTCATTTCCATCTATTTATTATGTATTTATTTCACTGAAGCAACACAAGTGATTTTCCCTATGCTCTCCTTGTTTCTTGCCTTCTTATGATATGAAGAATAAAAATCGCGCCTCTCTGTTTCCTTGTTTCCTTTCTTCTCGTTCGTTATATATATATATATATATATATATATATATACTTGGAACGAATTCTCGGGTTGACACCAGTTTCGAGATATTAATTCCCGAACTTTGCGGAGAAATGCATTGGCGTTCCAGTTAGGTTCTTAACAAAACGTGGCTTTATGCATTGAAGCACAAAATTTCCTGGAACGCCAATGCATTTCTCCGCAAAGTTCGGGAATTGATATCTCGAAACTGTTATCATCCTGATAATTAATTGCAAGTGGATCCACCTTAGGAACTCCACGGCTACAATATGTAAATTGCAATATGGGCCATCAGGTAAGTAATTAAAAACGTAATTAGTGAATTTTTTTGATTAGTCGATTGCGGATTTCAATTTTTTGTGCAAGTTGTGTCCGCCTATTCGAGTAGACCAGCTCATTGACTAGAATTGGGCTATCTGCCACAGACAACCTTCAATAAAGTTTGAAAGTGTTCGCTGAAACACCCTGTTTATATATATATATATATATATATATATATATATACATGGCAATCGGAAACGAACATTTGCAGCGTGAGTGTGCTGATTATTCTTAAATCACACTCGTATTTAATTTATGACCTTAAAGAGGCCTCTGGAAGCACAATGTAGAATTTAAATGTAGCATCTAAACATGGTGCAAACGCTACAAGGTAATTACATAAGTTCCGCTTAATTCTCTCACTACAACACGACACGCAAGAATGCACTATTTTAAAGTAGCCTTCAACTTCCTTTGCAGCACGTTCCCACGCCTGCTACCTGCCACTGCTTGAGGGTACGGCTGGCTGCTCCACCCCAAATCAACGATTCTACTTTAACACAACCAGCCAGCGGTGTGAGCAGTTCTTGTTAAGAGGCTGCGTAGGCAATACCAACAATGTCCTGAGGTTGGAGGATTGTCAACGAAAGTGCTATGGTAAAAAGATACCTGTAGCATACCGGCTTTAAGTGGTGAGCTGCATACAGCCAAGTACTTCATGGAAAACTATCTAGGCATCCTATTTTATCACTTTGCCACTTTATCACAAAAATGGATGTGCCGTCCTGTCAGCAAACCTGAACCATAACTCTTACGTAGTTGTCTCACAATAGAATCGTTTTATAATACCTTCCTGCTTCTTGCACTGCCATTCTTGGCATTTCACTGAATACCACCCTTTACAAGGCCTCATGTTTGCAGTGCATTTAATCGTTCATTTCTATTTCTGTAAACAATGCAGAATAAATGCGGGAACCGGGACAATTTTATTATTATTTATTTATTTATTCCTCACAGGCCCCGAGGAGCATTGGGTAAGGGGGGCACACCAATAGAAGTACAGTGCAAAAAAAGAAAACCACAGTAACGGTACAAGAGACGCGGTACAAGGCAAACCACAGAAAATAAACACAAAGTTGATTCAAAAAGGCGTAAAAATACTCTTAACATGGAGATTACAAAACAAAGCAAACGCGAAAATGGCAAGAACGGATAACCAAGTACAAGTGGGACAGTAGTACAAAATAAAACAACATTCAAAGCAGCTGAAAAAAAGTAGTACAGCAGAAAGCTGCAATTAAGGCATTACTAAAGCGATAAATGCTGGCAGAGGTGTTTTTTGAACTCACCAGGGTGAGAAAAAGAGATTACGTTGTCAGGAAGATCATTCCAGAGCTTAATTGCTTTAGGTAATGCAGATGAATTGAATGATTGAGTTTTACCATATATGCGGTTAAAGCAGAGATAATTATGTAAGCGCCGTGAAGATCGAGGAGACGATTCCAGAGGCAAAAATGAAGTGCGGGTGTGAACATATTTATGAAATAAACACAGAAGTGAAATAGAACGACGATTTTCGAGTATGTGTATATCATTAAGGTTCTTTAGGTGGGAGACACTTGCGAGGGGACTGTAATTGTTAGAAATGAACCGGGCAGCTCAGTTTTGAATGGACTCAAGCATTTCAATTAGGTATTTTTGATGGGGAGACCAAATAGATGAGGCGAATTCCAACTGTGGATGAATAAATGTTAGATATGCAAGTTTTCGAACGGAGCTAGGCGAGTTTCGCAGGTTTCTGCGTATGAAACCCAATGTTTTCGATGCTTTGCTGCAGATGGTTGAAATGTGACAAGACCATGAAAGATTTGGTGTGAACTGGATTCCGAGATATTTGTACGACGTAGCTTTGGACAGGAAGGTGTTATTGATAGAGTATTGGAAATTAGAAATATCATGCTTGCGGCTAAAAGTCATATATTTACATTTAGTAGGGCTTGGAATCATGTGCCAGTTTTTGCACCACTCAACAATAGTGTTAAGGTCATCTTGATGGGAGAGGTGGTCAGTATTTGACGTGATCTTATGGTAAACAACACAGTCGTCTGCGAAAAGACGTAAACGGGAGGAAATGTTATTGGGAAGGTCGGTAATATAAATTAGAAAAAGTAAGGGTCCAAGCACACTTCCCTGTGGTACACCAGAGGTCACGTCAGATAGTAGAGATGAAAGCCCGTTAACAACTGTGAATTCTTGACGGAATGAGAGAAAGTTACGAAGCCAAGATATTGTGAGAGAATCAAGACAAAGGGTAGATAATTTAGTAAAAAGTCGGCCATGAGCAACTCTGTCAAATGCTTTTGAGAAATCTAAAAAAATACAATCTGTTTGCTGGTTTTCATCCATGTTAAAATGCAGGTCAGTAGTAAATTCAAATAACTGGGTATCACACGAGTAGCCTTACCTAAAGCCATGCTGATATGAAAAGAAAAAGTTATTTCGTTCCAGATGGTTGTAAATGTGAGAAGCGATAATATGTTCAAGTAGTTTACAGCATATGTACGTTAAAGAAATGGGACGATAGTTATCAAGCGAGTTTTTGTTTCCCGTTTTGAAGACAGGAATGACCTTTGCTTTTTTCCACTCGGAAGGCAGCTTTCCGGATGACAATGATTGCTCAAAGATATGACACAAATTCTGGCTGGAAACTGAAATGGTGTTTTTAAGGATTTTCGAATTTATGGTGTCCACTCCGGCAGATGAGGATAACTTAAGGTTGTTAATTAGAGATGCAATACCCTCGGGACTAATCCTGATGGGCTCCATAAATGGGTAGTCGCAATCAGGAACAACTGGCATACTGCAATGATGTTCCTTTGTAAACACTGATGCAAAAAAGTTGTTGAACGCAGTTGGACATTCAGTGTCGGTTAATGGTAAGCCCTCGGTATTGTGTAGTGATATGGGGTCTTGTTTATTTTCGGGAGATATAACTTGCCAAAACTTTCTTGGATTAGTTTGCAATAGCGATGGAAGATCGTGATTAAAATATTTGTTTTTGGCAGTGGTAATAGCAGAACAGTAAGTTTTGAGACACTGTTTATATTTATCCAACAGAGGCAGAGAGGAAGTAGCTTTAGCTTTTCTGTACAGGCGCTTCTTTTTATTCCGTAATCGTTGTAGGGCCTTGTTGAACCATGGATTAGCTTTATCATTACATATTGTAATGAGAGGAACGTACTTCTGTATCAGAGCAGACAGTTTGTGTTTGAAAAGCAACCAGTTTTCTTCAGTAGATCGGTGGTTTCTTAGTGGGGAAAATACCTCATTGAAAAATGTGGTAAGTTCAGAGTTAATTTTACCATAATTTGCCTTACTGTAGTCTCTAATCTTTTTAGTTGATTCACCTGCAAACAAACAGGGAACCAGAATATCAAACTGCAACAAATTGTGATCGCTAAATCCGTCGAGATACATAACTTGCCCTATGGTTTCGGGAGCAGTGGTTAGACCTAAATCTAGTATGTTAGAACCACGGGTATTCTGGCTAATCACTTGAAAGAGGTAGAAATCTCTAGAAAATTCGGTTGCAGCATGACTAGGTGAAGACAAATTAGCCCAATCTATTTGGGGAAAATTGAAATCACCAAACAAGTAGATGTCACTGGGCGAACAATAGTCAATAGCAGCAGAAATGCTAGATCGGAGATTATGAATGAAAGATATCCCACAGTCAGGTGGGCGGTAACACACTCCAATAAGTAAATTTGAAGAACTAGTTTTGCAGGTAGCCCATACCATTTCGAGATTAGAGTTGGAGGTGATAGCGATGGATGGTAGCGTTCTTTTAATAGCAAGAAGCACCCCGCCCCCTCTCTTATCTGTCCGGTCATGTCTGTAGATATTGTACGCATCGGCGTCAGGAAAAATTTCACTGTCTTTGATACCGGCGTGCAACCAAGTTTCAGTTAAAGCTATTATATCAGATTCACTATCTTGAAGGAAAGAACAAAGTTGATCGCGTTTAGGCATCACGCTTCGGATATTAGAAAATGAAAAGGATAGTGTCAGAGAGGAGTTGGATGACGTGTGATGAGGACGTTCACGCGGTCTCATTACATTTCCTAGTTATGGTTTGATTAGAGTGACCGAGTCAGTGGCGCGGTCATACGCATACGTTTGTTTGTCAATTCGAAGTTTATCAAATGCTAATTTATAAGACTTGGACTGTGATTTTGCAAACTTGGTCAGCTTGCTTCGCGCTTCACGAGTAGCAGCAGAAAAATCCTCGCGGATAGCGAAACTGGTATTTTTCAGCTTGTGACCATTAGAAAGGATGTTCTGTTTATCTTTAAAAAACGTCATCTTGGCTATGATCGGTCTGTGCCTATCAGACTTGAAATTACCCAGTCTATGAACTCTTTCAAATTGGGAAGCAGACATAGTTAAACCTAGGCACTCAGAACAAAATGCAATAATTTTCTCTTCAGAATTTGCCCAGCTTTCGTCATGTACGTCCTCAATGCCAAAAAAGCAAGTTGTTTCGACGCAGTCTGTTTTCAGTATCATCGCATCTTGAGTAAATGGTAGAAAGCTGGGAAGAAATGTCACGCATAGTATTGTCAGTTGAACAAGAAGCAGGCCTATCAAATGAGGTAGTTGATTCAAGGGCTGCCACTCTCGCTGTCAGCTGTTTGACTTCATTATCGGTGGCATCCTGCCTTTCTTTAACACCTATTATTTCGTTTAGAATAGCAGCTTGGCCAGCTTCAATTCTTTGGACAGTCTGCAAGAGGCTTTCCAATGTTTCCCTTTCAGTTGCATTCATACGTCCAGGATTGCTTTCTATGTCACCCGACAGCGAGAGTAGCATACCATAAAAAAATGAGTGAAGGCAATATGGCAAAGACATAAGACGCCTCAGTGCATCAATACTTTCTTCAGGGCACGACACCGCAAACAGGCTATAATCACTGCTTTTCACACAGGCAGCGCCTTCTAAATAACTAACCTGCAAAATCCACAGCGGTAAGATTTCCATGACAGTCACGGTGCCGTGCCCGAGGTGGGTGGTTCCAGGATGGCTTTTATATGCGTCGTCGATGTGGGTGATGGGGGTAGAAAATCCACGTTGCCAGGTGGAAAAGCTGTCGTCAACCAGGTTTGGCCAAGAAGTAGACGAAAACGAGTGTCCTTCAGCAGCGCCAGATGGCGGTGAAGCAGGCGGATCCGGGAAGCAGCTTGAACCACAGAGGAACGTAGCCTGCAAAATCCACAGCGGTAAGATTTCCATGACAGTCACGGGGCCGTGCCCCTCATCACGGTGCCGTGTATCGGTTGATTCATTTTGTTCCCCTTCCTTTGCAACTATTTTTTATTGTGCTTGTGTGCATTAAAGGGCGTGTAATCAAGCAATTATTAGACACCTGCTACAGTAGAACATCGCCTCGGAATAACATTTAAGACAAGGGTTACTGTGCAGCGATTCTCATTAGCACACTATCACTATTCCAGCTGCATGTACAAGTGACGCCTAGTTAAGTTTAAGGTGACGTAATCACCGCAGCGAACATACTCCCAGCGCCCAGCATCGTCAGTGCTCGGTGGGATTAGAGCTCGGTTATCACTCTGTAACAAGGACGCGAAAGAGGATGCCACATCAAAATCGCCGCAAATAGGATCCATGTCGCAGACACCCGATAGTGAAGGTGCAACACTGCGTTCTGCCAAAACTGTTTCCTCTTTTTTTCATTATTGTTACAAATAAATAAATGGACGTTGTCACTGAGAGATGTTTCCGACTACTCTCTATAAGATGAGCAAAGTACAATATATCACGTCCCAGAATATAACAAAGGTTGAAGAAGGGATGTCTCTTGAGCCAGTGTTTGACAAGTGCACTTGTCTATACCTTGACGAAACCTTGTCCCCTTGTTGAAACTGTCTGAAGCCATAAACATTGCTTGACCACTGTCGATCACTTCAAGCCTCCGTCTTCCTCCTAACTTCTGTCTTTTGATTAGTACGATTTTCCAAGCGCAATGCCCGATTTATCTCCCTCATTTTAACTTCAATTCGGCACACTAGACCATGCAGGCTGAATTTATAGCCTTGTATTTGTGTCCGGCAGGCATCACAAAGCGCGCGCACGTACAATAAAACAATCTCGTCATCCATGGTTAATATCGTCGGGATTAGTACACCATATAAAACGTAATTTTGAATTAATTTTTTTTGTATCTATTGACACCTCAAAAATATGAGTCGGGTGTTTTAGACGTCGGAGCATATATGATCGGTTTTCAATCTGGGAATGCTCATTGTATGACCCGGTGACCTCTTCAGACGGATGCCATGATGCTGGGCGATATCATGTGAGATGCATGTCGGACAAATGCCCCATATCGCTGACGCTTAGGGTGTCAACCGAGCCGGCCGCGTGCAAAGAAACTCACAGAAACTGTTAGCGCTAAACATTGTTGAAAAGAGGCCAAATCATTCAGATAACTTCAGCTTTCCATGGTTGTTACGAGTCATTGTTATTTTGTTCTTGCTCACTGTGTTGAATGCATTTTGACGTGTATAATCACGTTTAACAGCCATGAACTGCTCGGTCACATCTTCGCAAAAGGTGATTCATGCGTTTCTTTAGTTATGTGCAGACAACTTGTGAAGAAGCCCGAGAGCAGCAAGTACATGCGCTCCCTGAAACATGTTGATAATGTTGATATTAATTTTTAGTTGCCAGAAGGCGTATAACCTTAATGTCGCATACTAATCTATATTTCTAGATCCATTAGTGATGTGCGCCGGTAAGGGCAACAGCCCCATCATTGATCGAAAGCTCTGCCGAAGGCCTCATACGGCTTACCTCAGGAAGCGCCTGACAGCCATTTCGTACCTATAAAAGTTTCTTGAAAAGACTTGGGCGCACTTCAGTACACGCCATCTTAAAACTCTAAAGCACGCTGTATCTGCGGGCATCTGCGTTACAGCTTACGTGTACTGATCGAGTAGCACTTGCATGAGTAACATCTGCACAATCGAAAGTGCTCAGGCATTCAGGATTTGTATGGGATTATCACGCTTTTCATCGACAACGGAAACCATTGGAATCGCCAAGAATTGTCCAGTCACGACCCGCATTATATTGGAAGGGCTCAGAACACACATCAGGCAACTTGCACGCACTCCTTTCAGCACCCTCTCCGCGTTGCCAGAAGATCGGCCCTGTGCCTCATTTTAATGACTTAGCATTCTTAGGGTATTAACGCACTTTACGGGGTTTATCTAGCTATGCACGTACGTTTGTATGTCTGTATCTAACCGTTTTCCTACCTCCCTTGGTCACTGGGTGGTAAGTGGTCGAATGGGTAGCACGTCGGGCGGCTGTGCTGAGGTAAGAGGGTTCCAAAGCAACCGTCCGACCAACGTGGGTCACTGAGTGTGTGGCAATGTGTGCATACGTGCCGCACTTCAACGAACCCTTTTCACGCCGACATTGGTGACTAAACGCGGGAATGAGTAGGTTCCACTGTTCGAAGAAACTGTGATGCCGGCCTGGAGTGCGGCTGCGTATGTGGCACTCGGTCTGTGCTGGTCTTCAAGGAGCCTTATTTATACCAAGTGTGGTCGCTGGGTATGTGCTAGTAGGCGTGTTCTCCTTGCTGTTCAGTGAACGTCTTTGACATCAACTTGAGTAACTAGGTGCAGCTAGGAATGTGCTGCTCTAAGATGACGAAAAATATCCCTTAAATGTATTTGCTGCTGAGCGCTATCGAACCCATGTCACAAGGGTTCCTCAAGGACACCAAACCGACACATCAGCGGTGGTGCTTGCCACAAGTGCATTGGGTGTGTGCCTTTTTTTCATCGAATGCCTTTAAGGCCAATGCTTTAGCGAGATGCGCCACGAATGCATTTGGTGTGTGCCATTCTTCAATGAAGTTCTCGCCACCTTGGGTCACAATGTGCCAGTGAGCAGGGGGCCAAGTGAGGGCACAATTCTCAGCGTTCGCAGGCACCGGGGCGCCACGCTTCTAGTCTCGGAGGCCACGCTCAGGCTTCTCGGCAGTGCCGCTAGATGTCGCAGCATGTCCCGAAAGAAGCGCGAGAGAGAAGCCCGGTTGCCCTATGATGGGGTTCTCGCCGTTCGCACGCACCAGCGCACCATGCATTTCGGAAGCGACGCGCAGGCTTCACGATAGAGGCGCTAGATGGCGCCGACTGTTCTTAGGGAAGCCTGAAAGAGAAGTCCCGCTGTAGTACATACTTCAAACATAACTCGTTTCGACGTGGCAATACGCTGTGTCACTATATTGATCCAATTCTAACGCATTATCGTTGACAGTCCTCGCGAGATGTGTTTTGGCGCAATTGTTTTTTCTCAGAAGATATCGACTTAGCGCAACTGCAATTCTACTGATTATACGCCTGCAGAGAGACTGTTGGAGCATCGATAGTGTTTAGTTCAACAAGTTCGCCTTTCAGTACCAAGGATTCGGGCAAAAGCAGGATTGTCGTCACCAGCTCTCAAGCATCTATCTCTACTCATGCTGCAAGAGAAATGCAAGCACCATCTTCAGATTCACATTGGTAGCTCGACAACTGTTGGCAAATCTCCCGGAGCTGCAATCTTCCGCGGAAAATCCGTCACCATCCAGTTTAAAACCTCTCACCGGACAACGTCGACGGCCACGGAGCTTGCTGAATTTCGCAGCGCACTTCGTATGATTCGTGAAGTACCACCACTACGTTGGAGCGTCTTTAGTGACGGTTTTAAGGCAGTCCAGTAATGTTTGCTATTCGCTCTTCGTCGTGAACCACTAGAACTAGTGCTGAAATAAGTCAGATATATCACCAAGTTGCCGAGAAAGGACACGATCACGGTTTAAGTGACTTCCAGGCTCAAGGGCAATGACCATGCTGATGAAGTTGGAAGGAGTTCTCAAGAAAATGGCGGAGAGGAACCCATTCCGCTATCAATAACATATGCAGCAACGAAGCGTCGCATGAACGCGCGTGATGTCACACGATCCACGTGGAACACGCCAGGTTTCAGGCATACTCATCTGTACCGCCTGGACCCATCCCTCCGACTCGGCATTCCATGGCGACTATCTGGAACCAAAACAACTGTTCTCTGCCGAATGTGGTTTGGAGTATCTTTCACGAATACCAACTTTTGCATGCCGTAACGGTATGGCGGACAGTGCAGGCTGTGACGATTGCGGCAGGGAGGAAACCATCGATCATGTCTTTTGTTACTGTGCTCGCTGCAGCTCCCTCCCGGAGACAGCCCCTCACGACAGCGCTGGCACGCCTCGATGATCGACACCTTTCTAAGCAGATGATCCTGGAGTGCCAGCTTATACGGTCTTCACACCGGAAAGGGACGAAGGACGCAGCTGAAGTTCCTCTGCTCAAGCAACTTATTTGATAGATTCCCGCACTCTCTCTCTCTCTCTTTTATGTGTGGTGTGCGTGTGTAAGTTATACAGGGTGTCCGAACCATCATGCACCAAGATTGAAAAAAAAGAGCAATTAGTAACTCCAAGAAAACCTAGTGCATCTTGTTTCCAATACAGTGGAGTACCCGCCAGTAATTTTTCCTTACTGAGATTTAATTAGGTATTTGTAATTAGTTATCTAACTCGAGAAGTACTGTCCAAATAATAAAAGTGTTATTGAGAAAACTGCATAGCAACATGAAAAATTCCGATGAAGCTTTCTGTTGCTCAATACGTGCTACATAAAAGTGTTTTTCCGAGCGTGAAAGAAGCGCCCGAATACACGCAAGGTGCCTCGAGCGGACAGTCGCACGGCAATTTTGCGTGTATTCGCGGGCTTCATTCACGAACATATATAAATAAAAAGACTTTATCGAAGTATCTGCTATTTGCAAAACCCTCACGCACAATGCTGTTCAATTGTGTTTTGTGCATTGTTGCTGCACTTGCTGTGCTAGGTACAAAAGTCAGGAACTGTAAATGCACTTTACGCAGGGCCCGCATACCCTGAGTTCGGGAAGGACACCGACGCCGTGGAACTTCCGCAGATGCGGGGTAAGTACACATGCCTTGCCCAGCCGAGAGACTCGTGCAGGTGACTTGTATTGCCAAAAGTACGTCCATCCCTCATGTAGTGCCCCGGTGCTACATGCGGATATAGTGCAAATGATACGTCAACGCTTTGCACAAAACTTTTGGCTTTGCTCTACCGAGCTGTTATAACCAGTAGAGATCTTTATGACTTTCAGGTGGTTTCATTTGCAGTACCATTGTTAGTTCCTTTCTTCCGCTTCTGCCAGTCATTGCTGGTCGCTAAACCAGTGATAATACTAAGCCAGTGATATATACATATAGTATACACATATATCATATTTTATATACATATCAGTGAGTTAAGCAAACCGCCTCGATTGTGAGTGCCATTGAGGGGACTGCTCATTTTCCCCCATAATAGTATTTGTTCTTTCCTTCGGCCGTGAATAGCCGTAAACAAAGTCTGTGGCCGCTCACATTTCTCATTTTATTTCATACCTTTTCGTATTGGTTCTCTTTCAGAGCTTAACCACCGAAAGCGACCGATTGTATAATTCAGTAAAAACTTAAAGGAAAAAAAATTTGTAGGACCCTTGAGTTGGTCTTGGTGCTCTCATGGTCGTTTCGTTAACTTGGTAGATACCAAAATTGGCATAGTATGAAAAGAGTGTGTGACGAACATAAGTGATTGGTCATGGTATGGATATGTGTCTGTCATGTAGGTCATGAAAAGCCTCCTATGTCTTGATGCTCTCATGTTCGTTTCGTTAACTTGGTAGGTACCAAAATTGGCATAGTATAACAAGAGTGTATGACGAATATAAATGATTGGTCATGACATGAATGTCCTGACATGACTGTCATGTAGGTCATGAAAGAGCCGCCTACGTCATGGTGCTCTCATGGTCATTTCGTTAACTTGGCATGTAATTAGAGTGGGTTCGGACATTGGTACTAAGCGAAGAAAACACTAAAGGATGATAGAGAGAGAGAAAAGGATTTAATGAAAGGCATGTAGGTTAACCAGGACTGAGCCCGGTTGGCTACCCTACACATGGGGAAGGGAAAATGGGATAGAGAGATTAAGAAAAGAATAGGAAGTCCACTGTGGATATCGCCAACGTAGCAAACGATCTCTGCTCTATCACTGACGATCAATCTGTTCGGATGATGGTAGAAGTCATAGCCATGAGCATGGCTCAGCAAAAATGACAATGACTTAGCGAAAAAAGATTAACACTCAAAAACCACTGGAATGGATTCGGACGTAGGCACTAAGTGAATAAAACACTAAATGATGATGGCAGAAGCCATAGTCATAAGCATGACTCAGCAAAAATGACAATGACTCAGCAAAAATGATTAACACTGAAAAACCACTGGAATGGATTACGAAGTGGACACTAAGTGAAGGAAACACTAAAGGATTATGGTGGAAGTCATAGTCATGAGCATGACTAAGGCTTTCGCCTTAAGGTCTCTTAGGCGTAGCTAAAGAGACTTCTGAGGACTTATGACATGAATGTCATGACATGCTTGTCATGTAGGTCATGAAACAGCCGCCTACGCCTCCGTGTTCCTATGGTCGTTTCGTTAACTTGGTAGGCTCTCCGCACATTGTTTCGCTTAACATCGATTCCCACAGGGCGTGCGATCTGCCGGCTTCTTTCTCACGGATTTTACTTTGAGAAATTCAATTTTTGCACACTAAGCCCTTGCGCCACGCGGAGTGCCTGTGTGGTCGGGGTGGTTCGGGATGAATTTCTCCGCCACGGATGCCACGGACGCCGGTGCTTACGCCGATGCCGACACCGACGCCGGATTTTCTGCGACACGGGGCCCTTAACGCTATCGCGTCAATAGCAAACATATGACGCTTCGAAGAATAGTAGGTCCAAGGGCCTAGCGAAGCTGTTACACTTTTTCGCTGAAGGGTGATGCCACTTCGACGCACGGCGCCCTCTGGCTTGGTTAGTTCCCGTGGGCTGCGGCACGCGCTGATGACGTAGTATGTCCACCTCATTTACGTAGCTGCTGAGTACACTCCGCTCCCGAAGCACGTTATTGCCTGCATCGGAGTAAGCAGGAACTGAATTACGTATGTAACCTTTTTCTATATTCTTTTGTTTTTTATGCACGTTTTCTTTCCGATGGCGTGTTGTTTCTGTATATTGGTGTCAACACCACAATGTGATATAAACAGAATTAATAAATTCCCGCAGTGTTGCCTTCGTGGTACTGCAGCCTACCAGCAAAGACAAGACCGTGCGAGGCAGCCATTCGGCGCGTCTTCCACAACGTCACCAGCGAGGCCTGTGAAGACTTCGTGTACGGAGGTTGTGGAGGCAACCAGAACAACTTTAACAACCACCCGCTATGCCACGCAGCCTGCCATCCGCGCTGTATGGTGCTTGCTCGTCCGTGAGAAGAGTGGTCACACCATGGATACAGACATATTAGTGCAGGGCGCGGCGCATGGATCTAAAAGCCAATGAACGCACCATGTAAGGAATTAGCGGACACAAGATTCAATGAGATGACGTCAGCTGCACGCTAGATAGGCATTCTGTTCTCACGGTAGACAATTAGGGGAGTGCATTACACTTTCCGGATAAATTTTCTCGTCTGAAATAGCATATACTGACTAAATGATGGTGTAAATTATGCTTAGTGATTTTTGACAATTTGACAATTACTTCGTCGACGAAATCGAACATGGCATTAGTTAAATACATTGGCAGATCTATGGCGATATGATGCTAAAATTCCGCTTAAGACGGCAGACAAAAAGACACGCAATATCAACAAACTACACTTGAAGGCACGGAATCATGTGCAAAATATACCATTGTCAGTGGTTCTTGCTGCAGGCTAGTGTTTCAAATTTTACGTTATACCATAAAGCTTACCCATAAGCTTGTCAAAGATATAAATGTTGTTGCCCAGAAGGGTAGGATTGTGCAGAAACCATAATAAAAGACCAGGCAAATTTTTAGACTTTCTTACACAATAGTTCGTGCCACCCAATAGCCACCGAGAAAAAGTTCTGCCTTTGCCTACTATATTTTTTCGGCAATACGCGCTGCCCACGTCGTCTCTACATCTCCGCCGTCAATAAATGCGCCCCAACCTCATGAACGCGATTAATTAAATGTCCTTGGTTCCGTAATGAAGTTTACAAATTATTAGTACCCATTGACTCTAAAAATAGTGGACCAGATATCTAAATTCTTTGTAACCCATTCATGTATTTTAACGAGTAATAAACTAAATATTATACTGAAACTGATACATTCATAGAGTTGCCGAAAAAGAACCCATCAGTAATGCTCAATACTACTTTTTCGAAAACACAGTAATCGGCAAACGGAAATTGAAAAATAAAGATATGTACACTGTATGCTGTGCGCAAATCGCTGCGTTGGCGATCAGTAGATGTGTTAGGGTGAATAGCAGAGATCACATATGATTGTGGGCCGGTGTTATCCCCAATTTGGACAGCATCGAAAAAAAATCAACGAAATGGAGATCAACCATTTAGCTAAGGTCCGGGGAAAAGTAAACAAACTGAGGGTTTATTTGTTAGAAGACATATCAGGCTTTCGAACTGAAGAGTATAGCACATAATCCTAAAATAAAGAAGTCACAGGCCTGCGCGGCACACGCAGCACAGTCACAGCGTAAGGTGGTTGAGGGGCGCAAGAGTAGCTCCAATTTCGGCACCACGCACAACAGGGTCTTCACGGCAAAGTGTCCTCGCCTCGATTTGACTAGAATGATCTGAACGGTCCGCCTGGCGTCAACGGCGAGCTCCTGCTTGTAATGCTCTCTGCACAGCAGTCTGCTTAGCCCGATGATGCCTGGTTGTAGCCGCGCACGTAGCTCTACGATTCGCTTCTTCAACAGCGGTTCGTACCTTGCGAGGAGACGTCATAACGTGTACCGAAGAGGTACCCAGAATACGTGCCGCACATCTAACATCGGATAGCGTTGATAACGCGCCTCGTCTGAATTGAATCTCGTCGTCTGCGCCTGCGCCCGCGGTGGTTGCAGGTACATTAACTAGATGGCGCCACCATAGTGGCGGAGGCTCGGGTCGCCTGCGCGCCTGCCTATAGGGCGCGTTTAAAGGGAATATTTCTGCTGCCCTCTAGCAAGCGCTCGCGCGACTCAGTGGTAACGTATCCGACTCCCACGCAGCGGGCCTGGGTTCAATCCGGGCGGAGAGCGGATACTGGCAGAGGGGACGTCACTGTGATGTCACTGTGACTTCAACGGAATCGTGTTTGATGCGGCCAGGAAACTCAACCTCCCGGTTCCGTCGTGGGAGATGCCCACTGCATGAGAGCGCCAAAGTTCTCGTGGCCTGCAGGACCTTGAATGAAGTTGATTTGATTGACTCATTCGCGCATTTTCCACACCCAAACCCTATCGAAAAAGCCTGCATACCCCATATCCAACATTTATTTATGATATAGGAGATTAACATACGAGTTTGGATATGAGGTATACGGAGCGAATGTTTTTTTTCGATATGGTATACATCAAATGTTCTCAAAAGTTACAAGCTTGACCCGTAGCCTTTCAATACGCAATACACGCACCCTTAATTAGTAACAATTAAGCAACACTGATGATATGTTCTCAGGATGGATGACTTTACGTAAAGCTGGTGCTGGAACTTGAGAATAACATAGGAAATGTCGTTCTTGCCTTCTTTTTGGTTTTACAAGCAACCGCGCTCTTACAACAATACTGGCGCATTTTAGATTTCATTAGCGTAATCTTTTCATTGGCCTGAGTTAGCCTGATTGAATATTTACATTGCGTACTTTCATAGCTCGTGTGCTATATTCTTGCGAATACTGCCTTGTTCGCGGAGTTGTCTGAAGATAAGTGAAGTTGTAGGCCTATCCATTTGTTTATTGGTATGTACGGAAATATTAATGACCCATGGACCATGTTTCAACACTGTGAAACAAATGGCTATTTCTGACTATACATATTAAAGACGCTCCCATTCATCCGACAAAAGTTCCTCCACCTGCATGTCAGGGTGGGAATTCGACTATCGAAAGTGTAGCCAAAAATTTTCGGGTAACCATAGCGTCTTTCGTCGCCCTATAGACCCACACTCTTCTTTCTGGATGTTAAACTTGATCTACAATGTGTCTAATCGATCCTCCACTGGCCCATCCTGCCCCTTTTTTTCTCCATATGCCTCTCTCATACCACTATAGATATTTCTGATAGCCGTATAATCATGCTTCGGGATCTCCTAAAGATGTATCTCATATATATAGCCTTATAGGTGCGTCCCTTAGGATCTTACATCAGGGTCTGAATCCTACGGTGTGTCATCCTTCATATCATTCCTCACCAACTGATACGAATCCCGTCCTGCCGTTTTCTCCATGGCCGCCTGCAATGTTGCCCTACCGGGGGCGCCGTGTTTCCGGAAGGCATTCAACTGCGGCCCTCAACACCGACTTGCCACGAACTATACCTGGCCCGAGCCCGCAGTGACTGTGACCGCAGAGCCCTCTTTGCGACACGCGAACCCTGATCGTGTGATGTGGTACTTTATGGACGTTACTGGCGACACCCATTTATAGGCGCATGCGGCTCCTGTGCCAATTTTCTATGGGAAGTATATTTTCTGTGGACATTGCAGTTCCATGGCGTCCTATCCCCATTACTTTTTGCAATGCCTGGTTTTATGTACCAACTCCGAGAACAAACCTTTCGTATTGTTTTTATTGAGTGACACTTCGTAATATTTCTTTTATCATTTTTTATCATCTTACGGTATTGTCTTGTTTTTTTAGCTTCTTTGCTGCTAGGCGCACGGCCAAGCTTGCACTCTAAATGAGTAACTGTTGCCATCGCAAATTCATTTGTTCCCTATGATGTGTTGTCATCGACATGTGTCCAACACGTTCGATTTGTACGTGCAGTACGTACATTTGCAACATCCGCAATAAACCATGGGAGCTTGACTCTATGCCTGCTGCACCATTTCGCGCGTTTACCTTAAGCTCTTGATTAGGTTCTGCATTTTTTGTCGGCGTACATAGTATAATGCAGCTTCCCGAACTATTCATGCAATTGCCGCTTGACCAAAATTTTAGCTGAGTTTGACTTACGTCATTTAGGGTACTTGCTCTTTGTTCGGCAGGATTTCAAGTAAGCACTGCGTCACGAAAATCTCTGCGCACTATAGCAAGCATCGCCTATACGTAGCTGTTGGACGAATGCGACCAAATGTGTCCTGTGGTTTCATGTTTAGCATAGTTTTATATACCAGGTTATCGCATTTTAGTTTAGGAACCTAAAATGTGCTGTTCAACACACTATGACTGCTCTTGATTGTATAACATTTTAATAAAGCGAGTGCCCTAAACAGTGTGCATGTATATTTGCGTTGGTGATGGCGACATTTGTGATCGCATTCTTATCGTATACTCTGAAGGCTCTATTCCGTATTATGAGGAGCAATTGGCAGACGGCGGCTTTGGTGGTTCAAAGCTTGTATTCAGTGCGAAAAACACTCGGCCTAAGTCAACATGAGCCTTGCAACGTTTTTCACGATGTGTACAGAGGTTACGTTACCTGCGCTTGTCTACCTTGTCCGGCAAAAATGAAGCCTGCTATTGTTTTACCTTCTAGAAAGTATCGGGCGCAAGTACGGACTTTTGCTGGAGTTGCCCATAAATTGTAACGAAACGAAGTTAGCCTGTTTTGAAAATGGAGTGCAATTTCTTGCACTGCACAATTACAATTACATGCACAACAAAAATGCACGCAAAGCTAGCCATAAATAACTTGTGCGCCACTAGCTGGGCCGATAGAAAGCGAACTCCGGCTACTGTTCACAA
Organism: Dermacentor silvarum; assembly: GCF_013339745.2. Classification (NCBI taxonomy): domain Eukaryota; kingdom Metazoa; phylum Arthropoda; class Arachnida; order Ixodida; family Ixodidae; genus Dermacentor; species Dermacentor silvarum. The sequence goes on from NC_051154.1 coordinate 292,001,926, forward strand.
TAAAAAATTCACTAGAAACGCTTGTTTTGAAAATGGATTGCAATTTCTTGCACTGCACAATTACAACTCCTCTCTGCATCTAAATGAGAAAAATAATTGCACAGGAACAAGTATGCAGAATCCACGCACTGTGGGGATCAATGTTTTGCAAAGCATCCTTTTGGGTTCTGTAGAACTGTTACGGGAGATGGATGTACGTATTTTTGCTAGTGTGCGCGTGACACCAAGCTTGTTATTTAGTTAGTATGCCTATGTTTACAAGTTTATACGGCCGATAAACCCTTACTTCGTATAGACGTTCACTAATTTGCTATCGCAATCGATGCTTCGCCTTTCCGACGAAACTGCGACATTTCTTTCCTTTCATGTTTTCATTCGTCAGAAAGGAGGGGACCGGACAAAGTCGCTGCAGGGGTTTGGAAGAGGTCCCCACTCCCTATTACATGGCATTACATGGCTATTACATGCCATTACAGCTGTCGCGGAGAACGAACATCGTTCACAGATAAATACTTGGAACACTTATCCCATTCAATATGCATAAGAGAACGTGGTTTTACACTGCATAGACAGATAGAAAACATACAAACACAATCTTTCATGTGATTAATAGAGTGAGATAAGTACTTCTATTGTAGAATAGTTGATCCATTAAATGGTTTTAATAAAACCGCACGAAGGACCAAAATCCTCCTTGAATAGCCTATTATAGCACAGGCATCGTGTAATGTAATGATTTTGATAACCGTACACTGTGCGGGTGGGCACAGCGCATGGTTCCTTGAACCTCGTATTCTTAATGCACGGATATTCTTTCAAGTTTGCGAAGGGAGAGAATAATTTTGGTTATAACGGAGGAAGCATTTGTACATCGTCGTTACTGTGTTGTCAAATGAACAAAACCCAGGTAAAATATATCGTATCAAGGGACATTGTTATACATCGGACAGCTCTCTTCTGAAGCATATGCAGCTTTTTTAGATTTGTAATGCCAGTTATGCACCACATACTACTACAATATTCTAGAATTGCGGAGAAATGTGAATTGTAAAACAGAATTTAAACTGCGACATGAAGTATGTGCCTCAGCCTTGATATAATGCCGCCAACGCCGGAAATTTTAGATTGAATGTGCTCAGTATGCTCATTCCAGGATTTAATGCTGTGAAAAATTAACTCCAAGAATTTTCACGGAGCTTATAAAATCTATAGCGTTATTGCCTAGCGAACGTTAATTGGCTGCGCTATTTTTTTACTTTAGGTGGATATAAAATAGCATTATTTTTTCCGCAGTTCATTATTAGGCTATTCACTGTGTGCCCAAGTTTTTAAGAATTTGAGAACCTGATTGGCTGTTCACTCTAATTTACCTTCTCTGTTCCGGAAACAAATACTGCTGTATCATAGTCGTACGCGACAAAATGTGCATTATTTCTGGCGTGTACGATATCATTTACATATATACAAAACAATGATGACCCTAATACCCTTCTTTGGGGGACTCCTTTTCTACCAGGCTGCATAGAATGCTTCGCAGTGCCGATATCTATGCATTGTGTTCTGTGTGTAAGGCATGACTCGAGGAGCGCATGAGCTGTCCCACGGACGCCGTATTTCTGGAGCTTTAAAATAAGAAGGGCGATTTATAAGGTTAAATGTTTTCGAAGAGTCGATCTACACACCTATTATGATTACTTGTTATTGAACGCTTCCATGATAATTTCTTTTTACGTAGCTGGTGCCGTTCCCGTGGAACGATGCTTTCTGCAACTGTGATGAAAACTTTGAAGAAAGTTATGTTTATTCAGGTACGATGTGATTCGAGAGTGCATTATTTTCTCTATCTTTTGAGAATACCGGCAGGACCGATATAGGACGGTAATTATTTAAAATGCTCTTGTCATGCATTCTTACGTGTTGGCACGTACCACGCGTGCAATCAGCATTTTTTGAAAAACACCGGTTGCCAGCATTTTCCGGAGTTTATTGATTATTGATCGATTCTCGATTAGCTATTGATTGGCTATCGATTGGCTATCGCAAGGTATTGACCACGTATTTGGGCTAGGATAAGCACTAGGAAGTGATCCCTAGCATTTCCCGGAATGTCTGTGTTGATTCTCTATTAGCTATTGATTGGCAATCGCAAGGTATTGGCCACGTATTTGGGCTAGGATTTTCCGAAGTTTTCGGGATTAGCTGTTGATTGGCTATAGATTGGTTATCGATGACTTGTAAGCTTAAGTATTCCCAACCATGCTTAGCTAGACTTAGCCAGGCTCAGCTTCGTTAGTTCACAGGGGTATGTGCCATTGCGCTTGGACGCTTTCCGCACAGCCGCCAGGATCGGCCCACATTTTTGGAGTCAGCACACACATTACCCCCGGCTTAAACAGCTCCGCTGTTGAAAACCCATGAGCCATTCCATTCTGTGAAGGTGGATAACCAGCGAAGCTGTTCAGCACGTAGGCAAGTTGGTGCTCGGGAGTCCGTACTAAACGCGGCTACTCGGGATTCCGGACTATGCACGACCTTCCCATTACGAAAGCAGAAGAGAAGTGAAATTCAAAATGCAGAATAGCAACTGGTATTTCTGGTTGTTTGTATACATTCGCGTGGACGACGGGACCTACGTGAAACTAGACAAGCGTGACGTTTCGACGGCACCGCCACCACGGGAGAGCGGAAGGAAAGGAAAGTAGAAACGCAAGCGCTTGGAACGCCGAGAAAGAGAGGGCGCTGCGAACGTAGGCATGGGCGACACGGGTTGGCCTTTTGGGCTAAGATCCGATCGAATCGTATCTGTTCTTACCTTATGCCTGGAATCTCTTTGGGTCCCAGGTGTGACGAGGGCAATTCAAGGGAGCGTTACAAGACCCGGAGCCCACCACCCCGAGTCCACATGGGTAAGTGTCATTAAGCTTGCACACTTTCTGCACATTCGCCAGGATCAGCCCACATTTTTCTGCACGCACAACAAAAATGCACGCAAACCTAGCCATAAACAGCTTGGCTATAAAATTTGCGCAAGTAGCTGGGGTGAAAAAAAAGCGAACCTGGGCTACTGTTCACAATAGAAAATTCACAAGAAACACGGCTTTTAACACTTTGGTCATTGCTGTCGTTTGACTGCTCCGCAAAGACGCTGTTAAAGGCATCCGCGAGCGACTTCCCTGATAGCTGTATACCTTCATTTAAGATGCTATCCGAGATAGCTGGCCCTCTGTTTGGGTAAATAAGTGCGTTTAGGTGTTTGCGCCATCGCACCTTCGATGTTTGTTTTCCTCACAGAATAAAATTATGCAATACAAATCGTTTACTTCCTTTAACATCGACGTCAGCTGATTTATATATGCTTTGAATTCTACTAACACCACTGGTTCTCTGGTTTTCACAAATCTTGTGTACAAGGCGTCTTTAAGCTCTACCATATTTAACAATCTGCGAGTGATCCTAGGCTTGCGTGCCTTTTTAGCTTGCTTACTTTCTTAATTGCAAAGCTGGCGTTCTAAAGGATTTTGAAAATGTTGATGAAACTACAGTAGGCAACATCGCTGTCTTTTGATGCGTAGACAACACTAGATATTTCTTGACCGATAACTTGCCGGAAAGATTCAAGGTACCATGGCATTCTTACCTGGACATCAAGCATGTGTGAAAGATGTTGCCTTGGAACTTGATTTTTTGCTACTAGCATGAATATCCCTAAATGATCACTAATGCTTGTATAGAAGACATCAGCTGTTTTTATATTGGGAATAATATTTGTAATGAAAACATCAAGCAATGAGTTGCCGTCTGAGAAAATACGCGTAGGACTTGTGATCACGTTAGAAGCACCATTGGCAAAAATACTCGAATCAAGTTCTTTTTGCTGACATGTAGATGCAAGCAAGTTGATATTGAGATCGCTGCCGAGGACAAACTCTAAACTGTCCTCCGGAGCAAAGGTAAGAAAATAATCAAGAAAGCTAATAAACTGCTTGAAATCACCAGAGGGTGACCCATAACCAACAGAACACGGTTTCGGGACTTCCCCATGCAAGCACATCATAGTCATAATTCACAGTCGTAAACTGAGGCACACCCTCGACGAATACGTGTTCTTTCATCACAAACGCAACACTATAGCGCCGCGCTTATTTTCATGATTTCGAAAGTAGCAATGATAACCATAGGGAGAAAAGACACGTGACGCTCCTTGATACCACGCTTAATTCTTGCAACCTCATTGCTGTGAAGGGTTGTCGGGTCTCACAGCTACTCTTGGGACAAAGGAACGGAAATGCAATAGTGCAAACGAGTACAAGGGCATTTATTGCACCTTTCCTAGATCATCTAGCCAGCGGACTTATAATTATAGAACATGACGATGGGCGCGCGACAAATCGAGGAAGTCCGACTCGCCGCGACCGGATAGCGAGCGAATATGTTGCCCCTATGTTGGACACCAACACCTATTATCGTTAGCATGTACGGTCACACGAACAGTGGCGCGTTCGAACGATCGTGTTCGTCCATTTCGGTGTCCTGCACTTAAGCCTTTCGCAGGATGGTCCCTCAAACAGCCGGCGAACGCGCGAAGCGTCCACTCAGCTATCCGACCCCAAGCACAAGAGCATAGAATAAAGACCAACTTTAGAGAAGGGAAACTGTACCTTCCACAGTGGTACGAAAATAAGAAGCGGCAGCGCATGGAACTCACTGGGGTAACCGACAGATGGCGCTGCTCAAACAGGAAGCGGAAATCTTATTTTTAGTGCAAAATCCAATATGGCCGCTTTTTACCGGTCGCGTACGCTGGTACGCGCCGCGCTCGCCCGGCTGGCGTTGTGGTATGCCTCAGTGCCTTGCCGCTTAGCTTGTGCGTTCTAATTGCCAGGAGACCACAGAGCCTCTACTGACGCCCATACTAACAAGCCACAAGTGAGTGAACAGGACGCACGACTTTATTAGTCGAAGACGAGCAGTGCACCTTCTCGTACAAGAGCAGCAATAAAACTTGCATGTTGAGATACGCTGAAACAATAAACGTAAGCTCGTAAACTGCTCACTTTCGTCATCGCACATGGCGGTCCGGTAACGTGCGACAACCATCAGCGCAAGCAGATTGTGTTCCACCTGTTTGCACCGACAGTCCCCGTTGAAGATGAGCAACTTGCATACCGAAGCAATCGGGTGACGCAGGCACCTGCTGCCGCACCCAACACAGCCACATGGACTACCGTGCGTTTTAGCATTACCTCCTTTCCAACCTGCACGTTTACTTTTGTCTATCGGGGCCGCTAATATGTCACTGACACTCGGTGCCCCATTTTTTCTCAATATGCACAAGTCGGTTTCGTGGGCATCATCTTCGGCAGCCACTTTTGCGGGCCTTTAAACCCAGGCGGCTATCAACCTCATACACTTCCGACCATGTAAGCACGTATGCCAAATCGCGGCTCAGGAAGCCCACAAGCACAATTTGCCCACGGCTGCAGCAGGAAAGGACGGAACAGGGAGCACCGATTACGGTGCGTGTAAATTGGGAATGTCGCTGCGCGGACTGCAGGAGCAGGTGCTTACCTCGAGAGATTGCTTCCCAATGTAAATGACCAGGCCGCCACATCCAAGAAACGTAATACAGCGACCATAAAAAAGTGAGATAACAGCAAAATGAGATTCCGCATTCAATCACCGCACAAGGTTCAGACAATAAACTATACATTCACTAAGATCCACATGGTAACAGTGAGGAATGACGTACGCGGGTCACTCAGGCGCATTCAGCAGTCCAACTGCAGGCACAGTGCTTGTGCTTGCCTTCGTTGCACATGGTGGTCTGGTAACAAGCGACAACAAGAAACGCAAACGGATTGGGCAGCATATCCCAGCTGTTTGCACCGACATTCATCGTTGAAGATAAGCAACTTGCATTGCGAAGCATTCATCTAACGCAGGCATCTGCTGCCGCAGCCAACACAGTGACATCGACTACCCACCATTTTAGCGTTAACTCCTTTCCAGCCTGCACTTTTCTTTCGGGGCCGCTAATATGTGGCTCACACTTGGTGCCCCACGTTCTCTCAATATGGACAAGTCGGTTTCTTGGGCATCACATTCAGCAGCCACTTCTGTGGGCCTTTCCACCCATGTGGCTATCAACTTCATACACTTCGGACCTTGCAAACATGTATGCTGCTCTCTGTTGACGCCAAATCACGGCCAACGAAGGCCACAAGCAAAATTTGCACACGGCTGCAGCAGGAAAGGCTGGAATTGGGAGCACCAATCACGGTGCGTGTAAATTGGGAGTGTATGTCGCTGTACGGACTGCAGGAGCAGGTGCTTACCTCGAGAGACTGCTTCCCAATGCAACTTACCAGGCTCCCCAATCCGAAAAACGTAACACACTGACCACGACCAAATTTCTGCAACCAGATTCTGCAATCTACCAATTCAGTGTAGCTTGCGCAAAAATCCAGGCTATTTAGCAAGAAGAGCAGTCCTGAACGATACCAAGAATTAATTATGGGAATGAGAAAGCTTGCATTCAAGAAAGCCAGTCTGCTCTGCAAGCAGTCAAGGCCAATAAATTAAAAAAAGTGAAATGCTACATTGCACACGGTGCAAAGGTTAATGCAAGACACATGCCGATCCTGTATCTGCTATTTCAGGAGAGGATTTAAACATGGCAACGTACACTAGAGAATACTGCTACAAAGACGGTATGCTAATAGACAATGACGGGCCTTATATATGAGCAAAGAGTGAGTTCACCTTTATGTTTGGATAAGCAAGAAGAATGATATATAGCAAGAATGGGGAACGAAAAAGCTTGCCTTCATAGAAAAAAATTATACTTGGCACAAATTGAACTTGACAAGGCCAGGAAACTGATTAAGGAAGGACAAACTGATGGAACTCTTTTGGCCAGCATCGTCTATGCTTGTTCAGAGGTTTTAGGCGCATCTGAACACGAAGAATTTGTTTTGTTGAGGTACCTGGATGACTCTGCCAATGTCCGTGCTGTTGGAATGATGGCTGAGGCTCTTTTCAGTCTTGATACAGTCCTACGTAGACTTGGTATCTCATCCAAATACTTCTGGATGCGCTTCTTTGTTCGTGGTGTAAAAGCCTCTTGAGTTCGGCTCCAGCCATCCCTGTTGGTGTAGATATATGAGGGCTCCTGTGATGAGGGCCAAGATTTGCTTGGTGCAGACTCTGTTGGGGCAGAACAGTAACACATGAGATACAGCACAGGTTAGCCAAACTCGTGTAGTGCTTTCTATGTTTGGATCAATTATGCTGCACCGAAAATGGGAACAAACATTCATATCAGCTGCTACAAACAAATGACAATGTATCTCAAGAGTAGCAAGCCAATACAGCGTATATCAAGAATATTTATTTCTGAACCCGGTGTTGTTTACCTTGTAGTAGCAGCAAAAGTCCACACGATTACCTGGTCGTAGCAGGCAGTAGGTACTCTTTAGTGTGTGTATTGTGGTGCTTTACCCTGGTGCCGTCCTCTTTACTTCATGTCTGGAAGAGAAATTTTGACAGCATCAAATTGAAAAAAATTCAATTTCGCAATAAGAAATGCAAAAAGCTGTGATATATATATATATATATATATATATATATATATATATTGTAATAGTTTCGGACTGCACAACACATGTAAATGTACACCGTTTGTTCTAGGGAGGTTAAGCCGCATGTTAATTGACCAAAGATTGCTACTGTCCATAAAATTGATGTCTGCCTAACTACAATGCGTTTGAACACCTGAAGTATTATTAGGATCACAAATGAGAACTGTTTTGCGCTCGTTTATACACTAGAAGAGATCACACTGCTGGTTCCACAAGCAAACGCATGAAAGACATGAATTTCATGTTGATGATGATGTACCTCTGTCATGGCTCGCACCCACTAAGGGGGATTTCATGTATTACAACTGATGCATTCTTTTTCTGCACGACCGCGATGCCCCGCTCCACTACTGCAAAAATAAATGCCCTAAGGTAAACCAAACTTAACAGTAAGAACACTTGGAACCAACAAGTACGAAATATAGGTTAATTATTATGCGTGCAGTTGTTTAATACACTCAATTCAGTACTTTCACTTTAGTTTACCAAAGGGTTAATCGGTTTTGTGGACGAAAAAAGTTGCCGGCAGACACGAAGAAAAAAAAAACATATTGATAAGGCTACTCAGTCACCCAAGGCCACGGCTACAACGAGATGAAAAATGTGCTGCGCGTTCCAATATCGCTCTCTCTCTTTCGTGATTGTGTGTATAACGACCGTCTCGCAACTACAGGTTTATTTCAGAAACGGCAACGTAGGGTCCCGACTACCCATATGTAATGCAGGATCTAGTTCGTTATAACTTGTCTCCACCTGTGAATTAACGGCACAAATATTAAATAAAGATTCAAGCAGCAATGTTAAACGGCTCACCGGTATTGCCATCCTCAGTGGCAGCAGAATCCTGCTCCCGTTTCAATGCACACTTGTTCCGCATGGCTAACGACCAAAACCTAGCTTTCGGGCTTACATCTCCGCTCGCAAACACGTCACTTCAACCCAAGTTAAATAACGCGAGGTGCCGAAGCGCAATAAACTGGTTTTAGCGCAAATAAGCAACCAGCATAAGTGTACGAACCAATGAATCCGTGCTTGCGGTGTACCCGAAAATACCGGTAAAAATTTTAAAGCCAGGTGAGAGGTCACGTGGGAGGTCAATGATGAAGAACGTAATTTTGCGTTTATAATGACACAAAAACAATAGTGTTACTACTGAAGAGTAGGATGTATAATTAGCAACAATAAATATGTACTCTTTGTCATAAAATAAAAACACTTCGATAAGTGTGGGAGTAAGTTTGCAGGTTGATATTGCGCTTACTACGGCGCCTCTAGCGGGAGACGACGGAACTCACTGGGGCAACTTTTTGACGACGTACTACGCTTGGTTTATTAGCCGCGCCCGCGCTGTCGATTTTTTCGCCCTCTGTGGCCATTTGTTGAACTTGAGAGTGTGCGGGCCCTGACAAGAGGAACCTGCTACTCCCTTTTGCGTCCAAGTAACCCCGCTGTTAGGTGGCGTTAGCAGCGCAACACTCGCGATATCTCTCGTACTAGTAAGCAACCACACCAATCGTCGACGGCGCAAAGCCGCGCGGTGAAGCCGAATTACGGGAGACGCGAGCCATACGGGGAAAACAATATCAGGGGACGCGCGAAAGTTGAGCGTCCCCACAGTGCAAACCAATATTTTCTACTTGCAATGTAATTTCATCGTCCTTATTCACAAGTGTCCTTACGATTTGGTGAAAGAACGTCATGACCGGCTTTTTGTATTGCCAGATTGTTTGACTTCAGACCACTTGAAGCCCTTAATTTGTCTATAGTTTACAGAAAACTACCGTTAGCTTTACTGCGCGATTTTCACCAAGTCATCAGCACGACTTACTATAATGACAGGCGTTCCTTCAGATTTCCGTACAATTTTTGTCTGTTTGTTGTCCAAGCGTATTTCCAGCCACATAGTTTTCGTTTTGCATTTGCTAGGCGCTTCGTGGCAGGACACAAGTGTTCATTAACAAATATTGTAACCTTTTGTACCAATCCAATGTCTGCCGACGATAGTTTCTGCTTTTTTGCCTTTGCAAGAAAAGAGTCACGTGTTTCCATGCGTCCGAACTGAACAGTTATTAGCGTATTTGAGCTACCCACAAAATCAACGCGGTAGCAGGATTCCATGTCGCTTCATTTAAAGGCATATATACTGCTGTTCCAACCTTCTTCAATATGCCTAAGGTATAGCCTCACACGATGTCTGCGGCACACCTTTTAGTTCAATAATAAAGCGTCGACTGTATTGCTCTGTTTGCACAAGTGTGACTTTATGCGCTTTCACTTCTGTATTCAGGGCATCACGCTCCTCTCAAAAAGCTTTCCCAGCTGTCTTTATTCTCATGCCCTCAAACTTGTCATTATTATAGCGAAGACAGGTCCTAATCTCTCTAATGTCTTTTTTCAGCTCTCGTTCCAGGCTTTCACGTAAGTCGCGCATTCCGTGCTTGAACTCTCGTTTTATTTCATCAAAAAGCTTAACAAGTATCCTTGGACATTGGGAAACGTACAAAAGAAAAAAAAGAAAAGAAGTAGGGGCAGCAGCTTAGGCAGCGGATTAAAAAATTCAAGGAAGAGCAGATGTGTGCACTTCACCAACCTGCAAAATGTACAGGGCCAAAGTTGTAGCGACCACGGCTTCCGCCGCCGAAGCTGGCAATTGCAGACGGGGTTCTTTATATATATATATATATATATATATATATATATATACAGGGTGTCCCAACTATCGTGCACCAAGATTTAAAAATATGCAAAAGCCTCGTAGCTGCACAGAACCAAGGTAATGTTGTTTGCCGCCGCTTGGAAGATACTGAGATTATTTTTTGCATTCCGCTGATTACATAATTAGCCTTAATTTATTAATAAACTTCTCAAATATTATATTAAGATGAAAAGTGCCAATGAGAAAATTGTAGAGCATCATGAAAAAATCCGATGCAGCTTTATGTTGCTCAGTGCATGCTACATAGCGTTTTTTCCGAGCGTGAAAGGATCCCGCGAATACACTCAAGGTGCCTCGAGCGGCCAGTCGAGCGGCAATGTTGCGTGTATTCGAGGGCTTCTTTCACTATCGGAAAAACACTGTTGAGGACACCTCGCCAGCAGCGCACAGGGGAGGGGGGACGGGAATAACACAAGAGTAATGAGACCTCCCCAGTCAAGCGGCAAAGCCATCCGCCCGAAGAAGACCCTGAGAACTCCTCCTCAGACATTACGAAGGCACTGCTCAGGCACCTTAAACGGATGGGAGTTTTAAGCGAAGCTTTAATGGCTCACAAGTTTCGGCGGCGGTGGTGGTGGTGATGTCACGCTGAAAATTGGGCCGATTCTGGCGATAGTGCACAGGGGTATGTGCCAAGCTCAATGGAACATACCCCTGTGGGCTCGGGGACCTGTAAGGCTCCCTGAACTACCCTTGTCACACGTGGTACCCAAAGATACAATATTACCCAAAGAGACAATATTACGAGCTCTTCTCGTGTCGAGAAAATGGAGATAAGCGAAGCTAGTCGTCCGATTCTACCGTGAGAGCTTCCGAAGCCCAGGCGAAACGTCAGCGAAGAGCCGCGGACCCCGAGTTGCGGGAGCGCGATGTTGAGGCCAAACCGGCCAAACGTCAACGAAGAGCCGCCGACCAAGAGTTTAGGGCAAACGATGTGGAACGCCTGCGACAGTGTCGTCTTGCCACTTGCTTCGCTTACCCCCATTTTATTGACAGGAGAAAGTCTCTGATTTTTTTTACTAAATTAAATGTCTATTCGATTCGCCTGCACTTTTTGAAGTAAATCTTGAGGTGCTGAACTTCGGTGTTTCAGCAGTTCAACATGGCGGCGACTGCACTTCGCCATTCGTTTCATTCAGTGCAGGCTTCGTGCAGGACGCGTTCACAGCATTCTCTGCACTCGTCAGAGAGCTAGTGCAGCGTTCGTTCGGCAGTTGCCGTGCCGGTTCCACAGGAGCAAGAACTCACACTGAACTGGCGGGAACTAGTTCATGAAGGGCAGGGTAAATCAAATGTGGAATATCGCAATGAGCCAGAAGCATGACCTCCGAGACGACAAAATACGAGGATCTCTGATCAGAGGCCATGTTGACCCGTTTTCATGGCGACGACGAAGGTACATTCCTACATTATTTTTGCTTTATTTTGGATGCTAAGAAGGAGCAGTTTTTTTTCCCTTGAGCCGTCGTTGGTGCGTGTAAGCAAGTCGGGCAAGTAATATTTGTCTCAGCCAATTGACACTTCCTCGGATGATCTCAAAGGCTATGCTTTTGCTTTATGTATGCGGCGGAAGCTAAAATTTTAACAAAATACGCTTATATACATCGCTGTAAAAACAAATACGCTAATTAAATAGTAATTGTCAGTGGTGTCTAACTAAATACCCCACCGACAATCCCCTTTGGTAAATAACGCAAATCTCAAAGGTGATGCTTTTGCTGCCTGCATGCGGGGGAGGGCCATTGCGGTAGACAGATAAACGTCATGTGTGGAGCCCCACCTATAAAACTTCAAACAACATTAAAAAGTACAGCTAATGTCCAAGCAAATCCAACACAAAATGTTCATAAATGATTACGGTTCTCAACTCTTTTTGAACATGCAGTTAGCAAAAGAATGACGTTTGAGATCTGCTTTTGTTACTCGAAGGCAGCCATATTATGATGATTATGATTATGATTTATTGGCATTCCCTTTGAAACGGGTCGGTCACAAATAGTCACCTAGCCTGCTTGATTTAATCAGGTATACTATACATGTTCTTTATCTAGCATATTTATATACCTCTCATTATCCTTTTTCTTTTTTTCCAAAAGTTTACCTTGTTCCGCTACCTATTATTTTAAGAGATCAGGTCGTATCGATCTTTTACCTGCTTTTTTCACCAGTAATCTAATCCTCTCTTGCTTATCTTTACGGCTGATCTGTTGATGCTTCCTTCCACTTGAAACCAAGCGCTTCTGGGAGTTGCACGTTACCTAAGGTTCTCGCTGGGTGGATCGCGTCGCACTCCGTTAGGATGTGCTGAGTGGTCTCTGGATGTTTACTGCAGCATACACATGCCTTATCTAGTTCCGAATATTTGCTCCAGTATGTTTTGGTCCTTAGGCAACCGGCTCGAGCCTCAAATAGCAAGGCACTGCCCTTTGTGTTACCTTATAGATTTTCCTTCTAATTTCTTTCCCATTCTTGTAAATCTCCATTGTCCTTTTTGTTTCCATTCTTTGCATCTAATTCACGGTGTCTATTTCTCTCACTTTCTTTCTGATCACTCCTGGTTGTCTATTTATAGTTTCGATTATCCTGTACTTGGCTGCCAACTTCCTTGACCTCTTCCTCCATTCTGTGTCCACGCTTTTCATTACCACGCCCCATGCTGCGCCCTCTAGACTATTTGCGGTTTTCTGTGGGCGGTGCAAGAATGCAGGTTTGGAACAGCACAATGACCGAAGCGGTGGATTGAAACAAAAACAGCGATCTGCTCGCGCGAGAACACGAGCTACAGGTATATTATACATGTTCTTTGCTGTATTTAATTTATTATTAAATTCATATTACTATTCCTATTCAGGCAAGGCTGACTAACTTAGTATAAACTACTTAATTCTTTTATTATTGCTTTATTTCTCATTTCAATCAGTCATTTCTTTTTATTCTTATACTTATGTATTTATAAATTAATTTATTTCAAATTTCTATCATAATACCACCCGGTTCGTGGCCTATCCCCCTCAGTGGGGTGTGCCAAGTGTTGAGGCATCATCATCATCACGAGCTACACGAGCGTACGAGCGCGGCTTTTCTTGCTAGGCCTGGCAGTAGAACCGCAGCCATCACTGCCGAAACTAGGCGTGTTAGCCCAGTGCATAAGGCCGCTCGCCCAACCAAAGCTTCACCTCGCATCAGAAGAGGATGTCGACCACAGGTGAGCGCCTACGCAACCGCGGACGTTGACTCTGTACTTGCATGTTAATGCATACTTTGCTGATCGAAATGCTGCGTGCTGCCCTCCACAGCGGAGTGTAAACGACCACGTGAAAGTTTTGTCAGGCGAGCCTCACGAAATTGTGCTGTCGTTCTACGAAATGTGCTAATTTGGCCTTGATATGTGCGAGTCTCCTTCTTCTTTCTGTGGTTTTGCGTGCCAAAACCAGTTCTGATTATGAGGCACGCCATTGTGGAGGGCTCCGGATTAATTTTGACCACCTGGGGTTCTTTAACGTGCACTACAACGCAAGCACACGGGCGTTTTTGCATTTCGCCTACATCGAAATGCGGCCCCCGCGGCCGGGATTCAATCCTGCCATCTCGTGCTCAGCAGAGCAACGCCTTAACTGACTGAGCCACCGCGACGGGTTTGATATGTGCGAGGACATCGGTATTTTGGTGCGTGCACGCATGTTTTCGAGCACAATTCAAGCGCAAGTCCAGCAATCTGGGACATCGACTACTGCGGCGAAGCCGACCCTGGGGCGATGCGGTTGGCGTAACTCTAAGGGAAGCATTTTTAAAAAATCGATTACTGAGCAATGGCGCATTTTTCGCGATTTGCACTTTAGGCACTAAATCCCGACAACGTTCTCACGGTATATGTCGAGTGTAGTCTAATTCCACTGGCTGGATTTTTTCCCTGGGGCACTTTTGTAGACCCATTGAAAATGCATGGGGTGATTTTTAAAATGTAGTTTGCAGCCCAGTAAAAACTCATCCGCTAATTGCACTCTAGTGGCACATACTTTAGGTCTCTCTATATATGTAGGTCCAGTTTGGTTTTAATCCGCTGGCTGAATTTTTTTCCTGGGGCGCTTTTGTTTGGCTACTATGCGGCAAAGCATCTCTACAGGGGCAAAATATTCGTTTGCCGTGGAATTGATGGGAAAGAGCTTGCGGACCATGTCAAAAATGGACACGAATGTGCAGCTGTGATGCATATTTGCGCCATGACGTATAATGAAAGATGATGGTATTAGATTCTGCAAGAAGGAGCGGGCCAAATGGCTTTATGGAATGCCATCGAAGTGCGAAGCCTGGTTGCGCGCCCCCCTTTTCTCAAGTTTTGGTGCATGGTAAAGTGTTTCATTTGGTATTTAGAAAGATAAGGTGCTTAGACAGATTTAGTATTAGGCAAATTTTTGACACAAAAGGACATCGCCAAATAGAGCACTTGTTACGTGTGTTTACGTGTTACTTGTTAGGTGTTTACTTAATTTGTTACGTGTGTTACGTGTGTTTAGTGCAATGTGCCGACAATGCGAAGGTTTGAATATTATCAGTGTAAAAACAAATTGAAAAGGAAAAACTCATGATCTATAGTGCGCGTGACGGAACGAAATAAAGAGGAAAAGATAGTCCCCGTGTTACAGCGAAAATCAGCAGCTTCGTCTCGTTTAATAAACCATCCCGTTTTAGTTTTAAATGCATAAGCATTTCTATGCCTACCAAATGAGAAATTTCTCCGTCCGTCACGTAAGACGATTGCAATGGCTCATAACCACGTAAGGCAGAGGCTACAAGCGCTCAGCGAAGTGAAGCGAACAGCGCATACATTCATTCAGATCACCCATACAATACATGAACAGCACACGTTTCAACAAAGAACAAGTGCAAAAGAAGCATCCGAACCATGAATAAACATTGCATGCTCCCTCAGCAATTGTAGTGGTGGTTTTGTAACAGCTTAGCTGGACATCCAGGTTGATAAGGAGCGATAATAGTTCGTAAGGGTCGGATCGTGTTCGATAAGGTTGATAACGACCGATGAGGGTTTATAAGGGTTTATGCTGGTCGAATCAAGTTTCATAACATTGATGATGACACCGGGCAGCGTGGGGATTAGCAAGCGGCACAATGCTTGTGCATACTTAGGCAACTCCCAGAGGAGGTTCTGCGCGATTTCGTTTTTCAGTTCGGAAGTATAACTAAAATAATGCGTGCCTGTTAAGTGTACGCAAATCTCGCACGTTATACGCGAAGGTAAGGTTGTGAAGGTTTGAGAAAGTGGAGCCGCAACCGTTGAACTACACTGGGTCAATTGTTGTAGGGCCTGCTGTGAGCCACACGATTGCTTAGCTGAGCAAATTGGTAATCTCTTGAGAATACCTCTCGGAGTCCCGCTTTGTAGGGAATATTTCCTCTCGTAAGGTGACTCTTACAATGTCCTCGTAGCGCAACAAAACACTGGTCTGACGATCGTTCGGACATGACTAACCTGATTCCGGACTTTTAAATGCAGTCGCACCAAATCGCTTGGAAATACGAAGGAAACATACAATGCGTTTGTTTCTCCACAAACTCAGTCGTACTGTGGGGAAACAAGCTTCTAGTTTATGGCAGCGGTATTTCCCGTACACAACTTTTCGTAGCGTTAGCTACACTGGCCTAGCCAAGCCCGTTTCGCGCGGCACATCAAGAGCCGTGCTGCGCATGCGCAAGGATCAGTGATGTCACACGGCTTGCGCACCGGAGCCACCGGAGCAGGCACCTCTCGCGCACTCCGCCGCCGCCGCGCGTGACTCACCGCCGCCGGTCTGCGCATTCCAGAGGAGTGACGTCGTAGCCGTGGTAGACGCACTGGCGCCGGCGCGCGCTCGCTGTGCAGTCGCCGTCTGACACTGCGCTGGAGCCGCTGCGCTTCTGACTGGCGTTTGTGTGTGTCATTGGAGCAGCAGTAAGCATGACAATCAAGCTAATCCTTGACAATCTAGACAACCAGGAAAGCTAAGAATAATCAGCTGAACCTTTGCTAACGCTACGTATATCCTGGCATAGCCGAGCTAAGCCACTGCAACATTTTTTTTATTATTGTGAAAGCAGTTATATGTACACTCCAGGCGCATTTACGCCGACGTCATCCGCGTCGCCTTCGCTGTCGCCGCGATGTTCCGTGTGAAGTCCGACTGCGATATGTTGCCGTATGTTGCTGGTGCGAGTGGAAGCGTGCCAGATTCATCTTAGAAGCCTGGTGGCTCAATCTCGAAGGTTATGAAAAACGGCGCACAACAATGCCTCAAGCAAGCACGTCTCGCTGGGTATTGTGTGTATTACACGGACAAACAGGTGCACGGAGAACATCAACTCACCACTCTCGGGTTGCACTAAATGCTGAAGAAATTAAACATTCACTGTTAAGATCACCGCGTACTATCGTCAGTCAAAGCAAACAGCAGAGAAAGCTTCGCTTACTCTGCTTACCACACTGAGTCGGATCCACATAATTTTATTGCGATTGCAAATATATGGACACTCCAGGCACATTTCCGCCGTCGTTGTCGACGTGGTGTTTCGTATAATGTCCAAGTGCGATAACATCGTGGCTGCGTGCCATATGGTATGGGTAAAGTGAAAGCATGAGAGGGTGAGCAAAGAATGGTTGCTCAGTCTCGCGTGCGCAAGGGAGGAAGGCGGGGAAAAAGCGCTCCGTCTTCCATCGCGCACAAGGCCGCAGTGAAAGTGGGGGACGTTTTACTCCCGTGGCGGCTACGTATGGCGCGGCTGAGCGCGGCCGCGCGGCCCCCGATCTAGAAAGCGATCTGCGCTGGGTACAAAGTCTAGGCGGGCCGATGGCTGGGACCCTATAACGTAAAACTATTCCAATCTGTTTTCCTTCTAATCACCTGATGTCCAATTTACGTAACCGCCAACGCAAGCATCGGGCGGTGACTCGCAGCATTGTTTGAGAAGGCTATTGAAACGCTCTCCTATTTTGTAGGAGGTCACATGTTGTTTGCTTTCAAAAGCAATAGCATTGCCTAACTTAACATGTATTTCTTACCTGATTGGCTGACCAAGGGCGATGAGCACGCAGAAGTGGAGGGGGTAACGTGGGGCCGGGCTAGCGCAGTGAAAGTAGATAACCTGACGAGCAGGGTGTTGCCGGCGTCTGCGTTTGCCCTGCTTCTTCTTACTTAGCTTTCGGTGTCTGCTATAAAATTACGTCGGCGTGCAACGGAAACGTAACAATGCAGCTAAAACGAATCTTCAGTGAAGAAAATTTGACATAGCGATGCCGTTTTCGTGCTGAAAGGACTCGACAACCATATAATGTCACGCAAAATTTTTAATATAGGCAAATAAATCCATTCTCCACGGCAGCTCCGACTAGCCAGTGCCGGAGCGATCGGCGGGTACCCACCTTTTATTGATGTCGGAACGGGGCAGTGTCCGGCTATTAAAAAGAAAATTAAGTTTTGATCGGCGTAATAATGCATCTTTAATGCGTACAAGCCAACTTGACGCAGTGATTTTTCACGGTTTTTGGACGTCAGGTGACAGACAGGCGAAGTGGACGCAGCCCGAAAACTTTTGACCAATTGCGGATGGCTGATGGTAAAAAGGCATAGAATCGAAAAATAATATTTTTCTGTTGTTCGGTCTCACATGCATAATTAGTGTGCACACGTCATATAAGAGTGAGTAGCTCTCGCGGTTTTTTAACAGCGGAGCTGTTTAAACCGAGCGTTAGTCCGTAACCTGCGGACAGAAATTGTAGGCCGATCCTGGCGGTAGTGCAGAAAGGGTCCAAGCGCAATGGCACATGCCTCTGTGAATTGGCGAAGCTGAGCCTGGTTAAGTCTAGCTAAGCATGGTTGGGACTACTTAAGCTTAGTCTCTCATCGATAGACAATCGATAGTCAACCAGCAGCTAATAGATAATCGATAAATGATCAATAAATTCCGGAAAATGCTGGGAATGACTTGGTAGTGCTTAGCCTTACTTGGTTAATTTAGTTAGTAAGCGAATGTTCACTGCCGTTTATGCAGCTGATAAAACGACTAACCTTAGTTTGCACAGCTGTCTAATAATATTCTGTCGCAATCAGAGATTCGCCTGCCGGGCGAAATTGACCTTATTGTTAATATTATTGTAGTTAATATTATTATTACTTATTACGCTCAAGCCAGGCGCAATACACATACAAGTTTCGAATACAGGCGCAGTTCTGTCTTCTTGCGACTGAGTGCCGATAATTTTTTTCGAGCAAATGGGGCTCAGCGTGTCGTTTACAAAAAGCAGCTTGGTGTCTGCCACTGCGGATACGGTGGCATAGACATGTTGTAAATCCGGTTTTCTATTGGATGGCGCATATCAGCACGCAGAAAGAGAATTTCGGGTGGTGGGTCGATTCCTTGTTGGAAAAATGGATATATTCTCTCGCGCAAGTCGTTGCTTTAATAGTGAATCCAAAGTACAAGTGCCCAAAAATGGTGGTATTAGGTAGTGTGCGCTGTTTCCCGTGTCTTGTTGTTTTCTTCCTGTTTGTTTTGGGCAGCGTCTCAACACATTAACATAAGGTCACTGTCTCGTTCGACGGAAACACCTAAACATTTTTGCAGTAGGTAGAGTCATCTGCGTTCGGCGTTCTTGGAAGTAGTCCTCTTCCGAGGTGATCAAAAAGCACAGTGCTACTTCATCTATCTTTTCCTTTTATTAAACGTGCGACATTTAACGGTAGTACGCGAAGGCGAGTATTACAAGCTTTTGAGCTGAAGTCGTTTTTTTATTGAAAGTTGCACACGTGGCTCCACTCTCGTGCGGCCGAGACGTGGACTGTCAGAGTATGGTCATTTATCGGACAATGCCAGGGCTACTACTTTTGTTTTCTCGCCAAAAAAACGTCCCACCCCCCTAGTCGGTGAAATAACAGTCATAACCTTACCACAAACAAGACAAATTGGCTTTGTGCTTTTGAAAGCGTATAGTGACAGTCTATCAACTCTTTGTCTTTGGATCTTAGCACTTGTTTTCTTTCAAGCCCATACTGCCCTAGAAAAAAGTCGGCAGAATTTTTTTTCTGGTTACAATAAGCATTCTCAATTGGAAGTTAACATTTTCGACAGTATTTGTCTTCTACCGCAGTGCGACGTGTGTGGCGGCGTTGTGTAGATATTCGGGGAAAAAAACGGTCAAATACGATATTGAGCAGCTGATTGCTGCACTCTCGTTAAATGCTAAACGCTTTTTGGGTGGCATGACACCATTTACACACCCTTACGTTGTCATTTTCTTGGCACATGAAAAATTTGTGCTCTTCAAATGAATGTTCTATGGTGTAAGTGCTGCATTGTTTTGCGTCTTTTATTTATTGTACTAAGCTTGAAAATGCCGCTAGTCAGACATAATAGAGCACAGAGAAAAGGCCCAGCTGCACGCGGCATGGTCTTATCCTTACAATAAGTTTGCTAACGAGACAGATCATGAATCCAACTACAAAATAATATCTCGCACCAAAGGAATGTGGGAAAAACCACTAGGAAACACTAAGTTCGACAATCTTATTGTTAACAGGTGATTCAAGGGTGACGCAAGGCGACAACTGTTGCATATGACGGCGTGCATACGACTAGACCATCAATAGAATAACATGACTTTAGTGAACCAAGAACCAATATGCAGGCATGCAGTAAAACTTTATTATAATAACACATTTCCAGCATTGTTCGTACAACTCAACGCTTGAAGCCTGTGTATATTTGCGGCGGTACGTATATGTTTTATTGCTGCATGGCCCAATTTCGTTATTAGCCTGCGTAACACCGTGACTAAATTTCGCCTCATCACACGCACATTTAAGCCTTCTTGAAAACACAACCAGGACGATTCAGTCACTGGAACAGCCTTTCATTTATTTATCACACAGTCCCATATTCGCTCGAGGATGATTATAGCGGGTAGCATGTATACACGCATTAAAACTTTTTTCAAGGTAACATTATAAGAAGTGATACCCAAACCAAACAAGATCTAAAACAGAATAACAAAGCACCAGGGGCCGAATTCACAAAGCTTTTCGATCGTAAGTGCTGCGCCACGATTGGCTGACACCTGCTTCTGCGAACAGTTTTAGCGTGAGAACGTTTTTGTGAATCCGGCCCCAGTATGTAGCATACAGTAGTTACGATGAGCCTAAAAGAAAAAGATTTTGAAATTAAAGGCGTGTAAAACTGTTATACATTACCAGGAATTTGGGACATCGCCGAACAGCGCCTCTACCGGCCGCCTCTGAAAACATACGCGTTTTCTACAGGAGAGCGTCGTTTTTTTCCAAATAACTAATCATAGAAGCCATGTTTTAAAATATTCCCGTGGAAATAGGCTCTTGGCGCTTAGCCCGAAATAACATGCAAGTGGTACCATTACTTACGGCAGAAAACTCGTTCCAAATTGCGGGCGAAGTTTCAATTATGGGAGTCTATTGAAAAACCAAAATTTTGGAGGCTTTTTTGGCCAGTAAAAAGCAATTTGCGATGAACCTATTGCATTGACTGACGTATTCCTGGGGATTTATCAACTTCAATGATTTATCAACTTCAATGAATCAGCTTGCCGCTAGTTGCAGCAGCAGCTCTTGAAATGGCAAAGAAGTCGTTCCAAAATCGCAGTTTTCATAACAAGGTAGCGGAATTTATTGTGGTACATATATAAACCTAGTTTTCGCCAACAGCAGCGCTTCGAAGCGGTAGCCGAGCGTGTTGAGCGACCACATATCAAGATCACTGATAACCACGATCGTGAGTTCGCAGGTTCGAAGCCAGCTGTGCCGCGCTTCTTTTTATCACTTTGTCGCTGCTTAGTTTGGCAGTTTTCCACCCGATGGCATATTCCGAAATGCAGGACATTTGGTTACGGTTCTCGTTTAGTTTCTACTCCACCAACGTCTTCCTAAAAAAATAGCTGGCTGGTTTCGAGAACATGCGAACGTGTTTCCAATCATCTTTTGCACTTTAGGTATATTGTATTTTGGAAAAAAAACCAGGTAACGTGTTTTGAAAGTACATTTCTTTCTTAAGGTGAATATTTATGAAGACATTACTAAGAAATATTTTGCCTTTTCAGCTACGTCTTGGGAAAGGCGTGTTTTGTGCAACTCCTGTGCGGCTTGAAACGTGCCACAAAAATAAATAGCGCCCAGTGTGTGCAATTAAAAGACACAGAAGTAGAAAAGTTGGCTGCAGCCCCAGACGTAGTATTTTTACAAAGGAATACAGTTGAAGCTATTTGACTGAGTGTATTTGCATTATATCAAAGCAGAATTTTTGCGTATACCTGACCTTCAGTGCAAATGAAGGATATCCGAATTATTGCACTAGCGTGTTTGCTTAGTACAAACCAGTACCTCGAAACATAAACATTCTACCCTCAATATGCAGCGCACGTGTCCTATCATTT
Organism: Dermacentor silvarum; assembly: GCF_013339745.2. Lineage (NCBI taxonomy): Eukaryota > Metazoa > Arthropoda > Arachnida > Ixodida > Ixodidae > Dermacentor > Dermacentor silvarum. The sequence continues at coordinate 292,023,728 of NC_051154.1, forward strand.
GAACCATTCCCATATACCTTCACAAAATTCCAGAAATACTAAAAGTCTTCATATCCTTTTACCCTTTTACCACAACTTACGCAGACGAGTATTGGAAATTATGCGAAAAGACTCTGGGACGTGTTAATGTAGCCTGTCGTGTAAAAATAGAGAACGACTCCAATCACAGACCACAACTTTTTTTAATTATGCCCACAAAGTTGTGCAAGAAGACACTGTTTTCGGCTGCAATTACCAAAGTTGCCATATAGCATTCTGCTGTTCTGTTCTTGACTAACTCTATTGCTGAATCAGGTCACAGCACCATGATAGGATTACTGGTGCAATTCTTTAGTAATTATGTGCGAATATTCTCCTACCCTAAATTTAACATGTTTGAATAATTGAAGAAACATGAGAAAGGACCGTGACGGTTTGCAGAAATGCTCCTTTATTAAAATCGTTTATGACCCATATCCGTACGGACGTTTTGTCATGATCACGCCAGCGTGCACTGAGCATCATTTATCATTTTGTCTACTGCCTATAAATAAAATACAAAAGTGTCGTTCCTTGTGTGTGAGTAGCACAATGGCTGCTGAACCTTTCACATGGTCCTACTAAGCCAAACCTTCCCTTTTCTACTATGGTGCCACAGGACATGTCAACTTCACACTTGATTTTCGCCCTTTCAGTTTCCTAGAAAGCATAGGGAGGCACACAAGACGAGCAGGCGAAATTTTAAAGTAGTCCTGAGATTTCAGTAAAATTTCATAGGCAATCTTATTATCCTTTATTTGTTTACAAATTTATTACAACTCATTGGTGATAATAATGACACTACATAGTAGTTCAGTTCTTATACTTAATACATCATGTCTGAGATGGCTGTCCTGAAAATTAACCAGGCGTAAGCATTGCATGACGTTCCTTGGAAGGCCATTCATTAAAAAATATGTGCAGAATAAAGAAAATACAGGTGTTCAATGGCACAGTCACCGTCAAAAGTTTACGCGGCCGAGATTCTGCGAATAAGATCATTTTCAACGTAGCTACGCCCACAGACAGTAAAAGTATGCAAAACTTTTGTTTACTCTAGACTAGTATACGCTGTAAATCCGAATGCCACGATGCTTGCCTCAGGCGTAGAAATATATTTTTTCAGCTTGAGGCGTGCGAAAGCTTTGGACGCTGACTATACGTTCTGAAAGCCAGGCTGCTTTTTAGCTTATACGTGATGACAAGCGCCGAGCTCTTGATGATGGAATATTAGAGCGTAGAATTGTAGAACTTGTGCAAGGTCAGGTGACTTCACGACGCAAACCTAGCGATAGAAGCTCAGCATGCTTTTTGTTTTTAACACTGATGATAAATGAATAGTCAGAGTAAATTAATGTTACTGCCCGTTTCTGGACAGACTCGAGTGTAATGCATACGTTCTATATCACTGAAGGTTCCATGCTAATTCCATACAGGGCATTCATATTCCTATTTTCGCCTGTCTTACACCTACCGAATCTTTAGCAATGAGAAGAGGTAGGCAATTGCTTCTTGGGATGTAGCCGAGGCCATGGTAGATGTGATTAGTAATGGGGTATATGTGAGTAGGCTGACGGGATTACATGAAGTACGCCAACGTACCTAGGTTAAGTCACGGTGGAAATTACAGAGCCCTTTATTGTATATATGTTGAAGTCATGTGAGAGTGTCTCTGCTAAAAAGTTATAAGTTTAATATCACGACTGAATAGCCTTCTGTTAAACTGTTGGTAAAAATACTCTGTACGAAGTTCAATTGTGGTTTAAACTGCAACGTTATCAGCGTTTGCAAAAGAAAGCGACTACAAGTCCATCTTTCTCGGGCGTTCATTTCACCTAGAGTACCACTGCGTGACTCGTGACCTTTATATTTTTAAATCTGCCCCGATGACGTTAGTTACGTTGCGGAAAAAATAAATACCCTTTCTAAAGAATGAACCATCACAGCTTCCCGACAAAGCGCGGTACGTCGGCGAAAGTCGTCATGTGTGATCACGATAAGAACGACCACCCGTCATTAAAAATGTCTTGTCACTCCCCGGTTTTTCTTTTTTTTTTGTCAAGGACGCGATAACCCGTAGAAGGGTAATCCCGACTTTGGCATGATGCTTGCAAATTTTCTGGTTCCGGATGAGCGCGTTCCTTGTGTATAATTCAGGCGCCTGGCATCGAAAGGCTTACACCTTTAAACAGCGAAAGGCTTTCACAGTCACTTCGGTAGCTCCACGGAAAACGCAGAAAATCAGTCCAATTTCAGCATAAGTGCTCTGACCCGAGACACATATTGGCGAGACACATATTTATATTACCCATAGCGAGAAATGTATCCACAAATTACACCTCATTATACCGATGTGTTTATGAGCCGCACTCTGGTGCCTGTATTCTGTATTATGACAAAAAATATAGTTTGTGCAGTGTCAGTAGCCTAAACGTAAAACAGAAAATTGAAGTCATCACAAAGACTGTCATATATCATAAATTGCAAGAAAAAAACTAAAACTGTACTTCATAATATTCGCAATGCAAACTTTGATGCATGTGATTCATTTCAATTTCCTATCTGTTCCAACCCGCCGTGGTTTCTGAGTGGCTATGGTGTTGGGTTGCTGAGCACGAGGTCGCGGGATCGAATTCCGGCCACGGCGGCCGCATTTGGATGGGGGCGAAATGGGAAAACCTCCGTGTACTTAGATTTAGGTGCACAGTAAAGAACCCCAGGTGGTCCAAATTATTCCGGAGTCCCTAACTACAGCGTGCCTGATAATCAGATCGTGGTTTTGGCACGTAAAAGCCGATAATTTAATTAAAATTTTAAAACCTAGATGTTGCTAATCGTAGTGTTTATGGAGAAATAAACATGCACTCTTAGCGCACGCAGAAACTTCGCCGGCTTCTAGCGAGGGGAGCTTCCCGCCGAGACGCAGCAGACCCCTTCAAGTATTGACAGTGCAGCATGCTGCCGGCCGAAATATACGGGCGGTGGGGTGAAACTCGGATGTGGCAGGGGCTGCCGTTGCAACGCGAGGATAATTGGATGTGACCGACGTTCGCGCCGAAGATTAAAAAGATTGTTGATATTAAAGCGACAGGTGTGGACTATGACGTAGCCAAACATGGCGGGTTTTATTGGTGGATCATGAACGCTATCACAGAGAAGGTTTACTGCAAAGCGTTATATGGCGGGCAGAGGCGCGGTGGGGTTTAAAGCGATAGCCCTGTGGCGGCCCATGGGCAAAAAAAATCGTACCTTAAGTATGCTTACGTGATTTGAAGGCGAAAGCATTATGACTCCTCTTAGTCATTACCAATAAAGAATTCTTAAGTATTACAACCTGTTTGCGATCCTTCCTTGGCTTTCTTTTCTCTGCGTTCATTAATCACCAGACCACAACCATTCAGAACTCATCGCCAAGTAGCTACGAGTTGATATGGTGATCGACTTTAATCCACCTTAACCAAATTTAATTCATTGTAATTTAGTTTACTTCACCTTAATTCACTTGACTCCACCTTAAGTCACCCTTCTCTAACTTGTAACTTTATTTCACTTCACTGTAATTCACCTTAATTCACAATACCTACCCATAATTACTACTAATTAAAGTCGTCATACCATTTACTATCTTCTCTATTACTACTGATTTCATTCAAGACGCTGATGAAGTCACATTGACTTTTGATACCACTCGTTGTGGATGACGCCGGCTTTTCTGCCTCATGGCTCATGTAATGCTTTCGCATTAATGACTACTGTAGACGACAACGGTCCGTCTGTACGGCGCAGAGTAAACAGCTTTCCCACTTTCATTGCGATTTGCGCAGCCCCGGTGCGCAGCGTCCCGTCATGCTCAGAGTTGCTGCAGATAGTTCTTGCGCGGCGACGAGGGGGAGCGTGTACACTGCTCGAGTGCACGCGATAGGAGTGAGACCGCTGCTCCGGCCTAAGCGGCCAGATGTTCTTCCTGACGCCGTGGTGGGAACGCGCCTTTGCCGATACGGATGGCACAAGAGCTGAAGCAAGTGGTACACCGGCGCTGTTTCCGCCATGTTCTCTGTTCTGTGCCGAGTAGAACGACATATATTACTTGTCACGGCGTGACGACGCTCGGCCAACGGCGGTGCCGGTGGCGCGAGGAAAAGAGGCCCTGCGTATACAGGGGCCCTATCCCTCACCATTACACGGGAGCCCAAGCCCAGAGTCCACTAAAGTTTGCTTAAGAGATTTAATAGTGGAGATGTGGTTTATGGTAAATGAAAAAAAAATAATCACGATAAGTAAGCCAAAGAATGTTGGTTCCACTGTCAATCTGCATCAAATCGACAAATTTAACAAATGAAAACTTTTCTATAATCGCAATGGAACTTTTGCATCACCTATGCTAAAACACTGCGTTGGATCTCATGTAAAGCTTTCATTGTTGTTGTACTTCCTCTATAATAATTATTTATTAATAATGTAATAGTTGTAGCAGTAGGGGTAGTAGTAGCAGTAGTAGCACTGATGGGACTTCAACCCCCCCCCCCCCCGAAATTATTTCGTGCTGGTATCAACCGCCGACCAGAACAACCACCGGCACCGGGAATAATTCTGGATTTTGTCCACAATGTCCTTTTCACGCTCGAAAACAGATTTCGGCACGCACATTGCGAACTCGGGCTGGATTTCGTCGCAACGCCCTTGGCACCTGGACTCGCATAACGCAAGGAGCCCCATCCCAGCACAAACTTTCAATGGTTTTTCGATAGCGAGCGGGCGCGTTGCGGCATTTCGCAGCGGCCGCGGAATCTACGGAGAGCATGGAATTCAATTCCGAAACTTTATGGGTATAAAGTTCTCATAAACTTATGACGCGAAAGGTGCACTGACATTTCCAAAGGCGTGCTTTAGATTTTCAATTCTGGAACTTTATGGGTTTAATGTTCTTATAAACTTGAGCTAACATGCGCGCACTGGAGCCCTCGTGTCCAAGCCGTTTCAGAAATGGAAGGCCGCGCTCGCAATCTTCCACACACACGAAAATACTAAATATGACCGTGACTGCCAGCTGGCAGCTGATAATTTTCTCCAAACATTTTCAGGAAGGGCGCCCGATGTGATCAATCAGCTGGACCAGGGCAGGCAAAGTAAAATAAGAGAAAGCAGAAGAAAGTTAACGGCCTATTTTTGAGGCGGTTCTTTTTTGCGGACGACAAGGTCTGGCTCTCCGTGGCCATAGGGACAGTGGTCCTACAGATTTAAGCAAATCCCCTCTGAAAATATTGGTATTTTCAGAGCGCTTATTCATTTGCGAGCTGATTGTGGAGCTACATATCTGAAGAACCATTTGGATGTTGCCCCAGTAATACCTCGCATTTGAGCCCAGATGTACAAAACCAAATTATAGAAATTTGTGGTGAAATTATCAAAGAAAGCCTAGATGCAAAAGTTAATGGTGCAGGCCGCTTCTCCATATTTGCTGACGAAACGACGGATATTTACGGTATCCAACAGTTCACTGTTCGTGCAAGGTACCTAAACAAGGATGCCAACGACATCGAAGGAGTACTTTTAGGTTTTAGCACCGGAAAAGATGCCCTCTCTCATTGCGACTGCAGGTTCTATGTAAATGTGTAGAAACGGCTTCAGATTCTAGCCACCGTTCCAGTGACCACTTCAAGCACAGATAGTATATTTTTAACATGAGATTAGAAAAACTACTTGCGCTCTACAATGTCTGAGGAACACATGGTTAGGCAGGCAAAGTAAAATAAGAGAAAACAAAAGAAAGTTAACGGCCTATTTTTGAGGCGGTCCTTTTTTGCGGACGACAAGGTCTAGCTCGACAAGGATGCCTACGTCCACAGAGACGTCGGCATCAACGTGTCCGAAGTCATTGACCGCTTCACTAAACTTCCCCGCCGAGTGAAGTTTGTCCTTTAGCTGGGAAGCGGCAAAAATCAATGCAAGTAAAGGTTCTGTTCCTTCAGGTCCATAAACGCGTAATTATGAAAACGTGTGACTGTTCATTAGTTTGTAAAACCGCAGAAATTATCGCCGTTTATTTAAACAGGTAGCATCATGATCAAAGCTATCGTGTGAAAACGAAAATTACGAGGTCATCAATAACCAATTTTTACCGACCTTTTTATTGAACGCCGGCCCTCGCGGCGCTTCCCAACAAACACACTCGGATATTGGGTAGTTCAACTTGCTGCATCATCTGTGGCTTTCGTTTGGTCTTTTCTTTCCTTTTTAGCTACCCGCTTTTACTTCTGTTTTGAGCCGAAGCAATACCCTTCCTTAATTTTGGGTGCAGAAAATTTGTCGCCGCTCTGCAGGCAGGTAAATAACACACTTTCGTACTGATTTTTGCATTATTCCTCTATTATCTACCCATATGGTGCTGTCGCGACCACCGCATGGCCCAAGTACATATCACGAGTTACTTTCAGACATAGCGCAAAAAAGTACGCACAACACACACGAAGACACGACAGACGCGGACGAGCGCTACTACCCACCGTTTATTTCAGTCAACAAACCCTCCGATTTATAAGGTGAACCACGTACACCAAGTGTCACGCCCCTTTCCCATGCGAGGTGACAAAAAGAAATCTAAAAAAGTTAACAGTACTATGTCCCTCAGGTAACAGAGTTCAAATAGTTCAGTTCGGCATTGTGCAAAAGAATTGACGCTTTGCTTATACAAATATCTGAGTTCTTGTGGATGTAGAATGCTTCTAGAGCCACTCGAGCCGTGTAGTTTGTTGATTTGCCTAAGATAGTGGTCTCATAAAATCGTGCCTCGCAACCACACGTAATGATGTGGGCAACCAAATGTGCATACTTGTCCTTTTTTTTCTTAACTTTTAGCGCATGCTCCCTGAGCCGGTCGTTTATGCACCGTTCGGTTTGGCCGATGTACACCTTCCCGCACAAGGGGACGGAGTATACCACTCCTGTCGCACACCCCACGAAGCGGCTATCTTAGCTTGCTTGGCAACCTTCTTTCCTGTCACCGCAAATTCAATGGCAGAGCCTGGATAGCTCATTAGGAGCCGTGAAGACCACAGGAATACGATGCCTGTTCGCGACCTTCTTCAGGTTGTGCGAGACCTGATGCATATAAGGCATGGCTACGGGTGTCGCCATCCATCGCTGGGTCGCAGCCCTTTACGCTGCAGCTCTCTTCTGTACCCTCTGCAGGATAGACTCGGCCACCGGAACAACAAGCAACTCAGGGAATCCCGCTGCTAAAAGGCGACCAATCTGATTGGGAAAGCTATGCTGCAATGAATGCGGGCATGACTTACGGAGCGCAGCATCCAGACATTGTAATGCGATGCCCCTTTTTACTATTTTAGAGTGGGCAGCGTCAAAAGGCAGGAGACACTTCTTAACCCGTGGGACGTACTCTCAGCAAACATGGCCTACACTAAATTTTAGCCTGAGATCCAGGAATTGTAACCCCTCAGTTCCAAGCAATTCATTAGTGAAACTCAAGCCCTGCCCAGCTTGAATAAAAACATCTAAAATACTCCGAAGGGCAGTGAAACCGTCCTCTTTCTTTAAAAGAATTAAAAAGCCATCGACGTACCGAAGCACTTTGAATACCTTCCCCCCATTGAAAGCCAAATCAAGCGCACTGTCAATATCAGTTAAAAATATGTCGCATAGAATCGGAGCCACGCAAGACCTAATACACATTCCTCTACGTTGCAGAAAAGGCTGCTCGTTAAAAACAATAAATGTTACACTAAGATAAAATTCTAAAAGCGTTAAATTATGAACCGACAAGCAAGCGGAGTTTTGGAAATCGCATTCGCCACTCTGTTCAATGCACTTCCTAACATCAACTAAGAGCTCATCTTGAGGTACTGAATAAAACAAGTCCTCAACGTCCACTGAAAGCCATAATCTATACTCTCGTTGTGTTTCACATATTCAGCGACTTCTTCAGATTTCCTGACGCGGAAAGGATCAAGAACCGTGAGTTACATAAGGCTCTTCAGTAAAAACTGACTAACCTTCTTTTGCCAAGCCCCCCCCCCCCCCCTTCGCTCACAATGGTTCTCAAAGGGACAACTGCCTTAATGTGTTTTTGCAGAAAAGAAAACCTTCAGACTGTTCCCCTTACTATTTCTAATAGCACTAGCAAGATCATTCAATTCCAAGTCCTTACAAAATTTGATGAACTTAGTCTTAACCCTCACTGCACTTTTTTTAAACAGCCAAAAAGTTCTTGTCTACTGCCGCTTGGGCTTTTTCATTGAACATGCCTTTCGGCATCACAACAAATCCACCTTCCTTGTCAGCTTCTAGGAGAACCAAACTGTTCTGTCAAACTGGAAGTAACTATGTTAGACCAACTAGCCCAACAGGCGGTCCTTCTGGAACATATCACGATTTCTGCGATCGTAGTTTTATTCTTGCCGGGATCGTCTGTCTTTCTATGCGTAAAGCTACTACTATGTGTGACTGCGCAACATGTCTATTTGTCTTGTTTGACGCATTACATACAGTGACGTTTGCTTAAAAACGTGATTTTATTGGATACCTCTACATATATTTAAACATCTTGTTGCGAGGCTTTGTGTATACAAACAGTGCATTTTGTTACCAGTGACAGTTTTGTGTCCTTTATCAACTTGTATCTTCGCACTTGTATATTCCATTCTATTTTCGCATTTCTAATGTACACGTTGCAGAACTCCTGCTTCTTATATGTACTCACTGTTGCGACTATATTATCGGTGTAATTACAATACACGACCGGTAACAACTGCTCATTCGCAATCTATTGCAACGAAGGACAGCGCCATTGAGGTTTTTCCCTGGCCGTTGCATATGTAGTCACGAGCAAAAGTTTGTGGACCAAAGGTATGGTATGATGGTATGATAAAGCTTTATTACGGTCCCTCGGAACGCGCGTCAGCACGTAGCGGGCCGCTCCGACGTCGGTACAGAAAGGCCGAGCCTCTCTGCTGCCACGATTTTATTTTTTTTCCTTCGCAGCCTGGGCATTCCGGCTGAAATCAAGAGCGCAAGCCTACGTGCGCGTGATGGACCAATACAACGTATTAAGCCAATTCGGGGCCGTGCAGCTGCGCTTGAATATATAATTTTTTTTGCTGATGCCATGGTCTCCAAACTTCTGCTCGCGACTGTACAAAAAAGTAAACAAGGTTCTTTAATGACAAAAATTTATCAAAATATTTGTGCCCAACTTGTTCTTTTCATGTCCTTTGTGTTTTTCACACCAGCTGTATGCACTGCTTTGCTGGTTTGGAATTCTATGATATTCTGATGTTCTAAAGTTTGTGTGATATTTTCTTTACTGATTAAATAGACAAAAAAGGCGGATGCTTTGATATCAGTTATTTCTGCCACAATTTTTGGGACATACGAATATATTCTTTGATGAAAAAATACATATTTTACTTGACAGTGGGTAGCACTCAGTAGTTCATTTGCAGCCTCTAATATACAATGACATTGGCAATGGCAATGCAGTTATTATTGATATATTTGATCCCTCGACCAATTCTATAAGGACGAGGCCGCGCTGCAACGTAACCCCCCCTCTCCAAACAAAATTTCTGGCTAAGCCACTGGGCAGTGAAGCAGGTCTTCGAACACTGACCAGTTACAGATGATTTTCTGCATTAACACCCGTCGCTTACCAACAACTTTGAAAAGGTGTTCGGCTGAAATGTACCAAATTTTCTTTACAAAGCCACTAATTTACTTTGTTCACAGGAACCTCCCTGAGAAAACTGACGTCAATCCGAGCTTTTGTTGACGTGATTTTACTCTTTGCGGTGTCGGCCATTTTCGTTATGGCGCAGTTTCGCCAAGGTCACTGCCAATGGCACCGAAAATATAGCCATGCACCTAAGGCTTTCGCATTCGAAAAACAGAAATTCCGTGGTAGTGAACATAACTCGACCAGGCACCTGCACGCAAATGCGCAAATGGACTCGTAAACTGAGGCCAACCGTGATTAAGGGTGTCAATCATGCGAATGCATATCCTGAAACATGTGCCCATCGCGACCATTTAGCAAGCTTACATTATTATTTTAGAATCAGCTTTCAAGTAATGAAGCGACAAAAGGGCATTTTTGCTTTTTTGATTCGATCGGACAAAAAGTTGGACGAGGAAAAGATGGACGGAAGGGGGGGAGGGGTGGAGGACGCTTTTTCAAGATTCTGCACCCGCTTTCTTCAAGCGGAGCTGAGCCTCTAAACGACTATCAATAGCAGCAAAACTGCTGATTCACAGTAGACTAGCTGGCCGCTCGTCTTTTACGCGCGGCGGTTATCAGATCAGTTATTCCTGATTCGCGCTCATCCATGCTCGACGGTGAAAGCTGTTGGCGTGGTCCTTTTTTATTTTTCTTTTATTGTTAAAACGTGTATTCTGTTATCGTCCCGTACACTTCGTGCGTCATCGCGCGAATTTCGAATCTTAAAGGTCCGTACGCCACGTGGTGTAAAAGTTGTGAACTAAAGGCGATGTCCGGATTTGCTGGGGTTGCTTGCTTGAAGCGCTTCTTCAAGCGCAGCAAGCGCTTATTCAAGCGCTTGCTTGAATATAAGTTTAGCTACAGCTCACATGAACGGCGTTTTATGACTGAGGTCGGTTACAAGTGGGCTTCGACGTGAATCTCAGTTCGCGAGCCTTACTGCTGGTGCGCTTCAACACTTCAGACCTCGGACACATCACGCGCGTAATCTAATTGACTTCTCAGTAGTTCAGCAACGTGAATTGCATATTCCTCATTTAGCCTCGCGCATCACCCTCCTTCGCCCTCCACAATTTTCGGAAGCCAATCCTCGCGTCACTATGTGAGGGTTAGAATAGCCTCAGGAGGGTGCCCATGTCTGATTGCATGTGAAAGGAATACATGGGTATGCGTCGCGTCATTCCATGTAACAGAAAGCCTCCTACATCGACGTTCCAAAATATGACTTATTACATGGAAGGTGTTGCAAATCTGAATATACTTACCCCGAACGAGTGGAGTGACGCGTTTCTGCGACTAACAGGCGCATTGCACTGCTTGCACTCGCAGCCAAAACATTGTATGATGTATACCGGAAGCGCGTATGGCACAGATAATACACGCATTGATGCAACTTTGTGTAGCAATAATGTAATAAGTGAAGTAGTTATCCCATTTAAATTACCATAGATGAAACACAACTGCAGTGCCACACGCACGGATTGAGACCTTCATGATCATACTACCTTTATAGATTGCGCAGGGTTACCTGTGAATTAGGAAATGGATTATAGAATGGCTGCTTCCCCATACGCCTTTGTGCTAGCGATTGGCAAGTGTAAGAGTACTGTCTGCTGTTTTCTTAATTGCAGAGGTTGACGAGGTGAATCCATTAGGGCAGTCTCCTCTGATCCAAGGAAGGCGCCACGCGCTCTCTGACATGGCGAGCAACACTTGCTCCGGAGGCGTGAGTATTGTTCTTACACGCAGCAATGAAACTATTGTAGGCTTATTGCTTGTATAGTTGGGGCATTCCTGTCAACCTGCAGGCGTATCTGGGATACAGCTTTCGGTCGGAGTTTTACAGAAAACTGGCCTGATGGAATGAGCAACAAGATTACAGTGCGAACTGGAAGGTTGTGTATGAAAATGATAGTATATCATCATTATCTCTTAAACTAGTGATTACATGCAAATTCACTTGTCACCTCTCACCCAGATCATGCACTGCATAGCTGTCTCACTGTACACCTTACTTCCTGTTGAGGTTGAGGTCATGTTGAGGTTTCTTCACCAGTAAATGCGATTTTCTTTTTTTTCTTTTGTCGCAAGTGCAGTAGATGTCCTCTAAGGGGCACATTAGGGACCCTGGAAATCTGTTTTGTAAGGTCATCTTAATAGCCACCATCTGTCTTCTGGCTCAAGATTGGCAACAAATATTTGTGAACACAAAAGCATCTACTTGTAAGAGAACTTCTTGCTGGGCAAGTTTGTATCTATTGATTATAACTTTTCTAAGCCGCCAAATAATACGCAGCATCAAACAGAAGACCACGGGACAGAGCGCCACTCACAACTGCTTGCTTTGTATTCTTCCCGCATGTACTCTACTTGTTCGCACAGTTGTAAAATACAAGAGTTGTATTTTACAACTGTGCGAACAACTTTAGGCTTCCACTTACTCTCCGAATAAAATTTTTATCATGCAGTACATCGCAGCGTTACTGTGCGTATACAGGGTGTCCCAACATTCATGCACTAAGATTTTAAAATATGCAAATGCCACGCAGCTGGACAGAACCAAATAATCTTTGCCGTCGCTTGGAGATACTCAGATTATTTATAGCATTCTACCTAGTTGCGTACGTGTTAATTAATCAACTTCTCAAATATTGTAATTACATAAAAAGTGTCAATGAGAAAATTGTAGAGCAAGATAAAAAGCTCCCGATACAGCTTTCTGTTGCCAAATACATGCTAAATTAGTGTTTTTCCGAGCGTGAAAGAAGGCCGCGAATACACGCAAAGTGCGTTGAGCGGCTAGTCACGCTGTCATTTTGCGTGTATCCGTGGCCTTCTTTCACGCTCGCAAAAACGCTTTTATGTAGCACGTATTGATCAACAGAAAGCTGTATTGGGAACATTTCATATTGCTCCAGAATTTTCTGACACTTTTCATCTAATTATAATATTTGTGAAGTTCAATAATTATCACTAATTATGTAACTAGGCAAAATGCAAAAAATCTGAGTATCTCCAAGAAAAGGCAAACATTACCTTGGTTCTGTCCAGCTATGTGACATTTGCAAATTCTTAAATCTTGGTGCATGATAGTTGGGACACCGTGTATATATATGTACTCAGATTGGCTTGTCACTCAGATTTTTTTTTCCAATTTCCGGCCATCTAGCTTTGGGAATTTTCACTTGTATTTTTGCATGAACCCACGTGAAGCCTTGTCTGTATGTTGTTTGAGATCGACCTGTTGAATGTTCATCACTACTGACAATGATTCTACGAAATGAGGTAGAACGATTTGGGGCCGTTCCATGCTCCCCATGGCTGTATCGTCGACACCCTGTTTGCAGACTCCCAGCGAAAAGACAAGCAGCGTGGACCAAAACCCATCGCCAACAGGCTGCTCCAGCGGTGAGCTCATTGTCTCAACAGATCTGCGGAGCATGGTTATCACTAATGTGAAACTCTAAATCAGTTTTGACTGATCGTGGTATTTTTCTTGCAAAACTGTCATTTTAACTAATCTTGCAGGTTAACTGTACTGTTTTATACATAACAAGCTACGTTAAGAAAGCTAATGAGACTTCTTTACTGGTCACCAATAAATTCCATTTCGCGTATGAAAGAAAAATATTAATCTGTCATGTAATTCCGTGTAACATTAAGTGTTGTACTTTTAGATCGCAGAATGTGACGTAAAATATTACATGGAAAGTTTTGATGATCGGAACTTGTTTACATATGAACAACCAGAGGGGCATGTTATTGCGAGCACCGGCCACAACGCATCGCTGACGCTCGCGAACAAAACATATTCGTACCTCGAACACTGGAAAAACAAAGATGCACGAACGAGATTAGGTACGACCTTTCGTTTACAAGGTGCATTGGTAAATACGAAGTAGTTCTGTAGAAAACGTCTCTTATCAAGACTGCACTACAAAGTGCAGTCTATAACCGCACTAGATGCGTAGCTTCTACGGCGTTCTGCAAAGCTGCAGTGGTAATGATTTTATAATTAACTTGTTAACCACTTTTAAGTAGAACACGAGATGATGCATGTACCTTGTGGTTATCGGATGCTACCATCCCAGACCATTGCTTCTGATGGGCACTACCTGATCTCGTGAGGTCACGCTGGGGAACGCAATGGCTCTCAGTATTCCAGGTCCTGCGTAGTTTTCCACAGGTGATAACAGTATTGTTTTTTCCCTTTCTGTTATAGATTTTTTCTTTGTGAGCTCTTCTGGACGCATCCGCACATATTTCAAACATTTAATTATCATACCTGCCAAGTCTCCCGAATTACCCGGGACACTCCTGGATTTGTACCATTTCTTCCGGTTGTACGGCTGGCAGGAAAATCTCCCGGAAATTGCTGTTGTGTCCCGTTCCCGCGTCCAGCGCTTTGTCAGGCCACATTGGCAAAAAAATCCAACCCAATCTAATGTATCATCACATCCATCATTTGCATCATACTGAAGGCTCTTAAGCGGCAACGGCTCTCGTGCTTGAAAGCTGTTACTGCGCTGACCGTTGACGTTGCGCCGCACCAAGCTCTGCCGAATACACACCTTTAGATAATGAAGTTCGGCTGGGAGTATTTGACAATACCCACATTGTGGGGGGGGGGGGTGTTGTGTAACTGACTGATCCCCCCCTCCGTTCGGAAGATCTCCCGGATTTAGTTTCTCCAAACTTGGCAGCTACGAATTATGCACAGATGTAGCTGTATGTCTGTATCCTTCTCAGACTAGGTTTCTTGTGTGGTCCAATATTTCATTGCAGTTAGCCTTAAAAAGCCGTAAATGTCACGTAGCACGTTACAAATGAGGACAAACACGGAATGGAACTTGACACACTTGGCTATAAAGGCCAGCTGCAACAAAAATTGGGGTTTTAGTTTCAAGTAAGAGTGGATGAGTTGTGGAAGGCTCTAAAAAGCATTGATACCAAAGCTGAAAATAGCTGTCATCTCAATTCACGGAAAATGATGCAGAACCTGAAAGGAAAGTTGAGAAACAGCGCAGTGCCTAGGAAATGACCTCCGAGACCAGGAGGAACTCGTGGAACGCCATAAAACTTTGAACAATGTTTTCGGGTACTTGTCACATCCGCTAATCACCAGGTAGCTACGTATTCTTAGTTACTAGTTGAAGGCTGCTAATAAGAAAAATGGAGAGCTACTAGCCTTGCAGCTTTGCTAAAGTTGCTTCAATAGTATACTTATATAACTCATCAGTAACCAATATAGCTGCTGTGAAATTTTGTTCCAGCTGGCCTTTTTAACTCGTGTGAGTCCGAGGCTCTTGATCATCCATAAAAATTCCAGTATAAACCATCTCGGGACGCCTTTCGATGTTAATACTATTAACCTTGAAGCGATGGAGCGGCACTTGGTATTGTCGCCGCCTAGCACATTTTGTATGAGGCATGCATTTCAGCCGGGCTCCTCTCTTGCGTTTGTGCCTGTTGCATGTCTGAATGTACATTGAGATAAGAGTGTCTGAATACATATGGCGCAGGTATGGCTCATCGAAAGAACGGCAATACCTAGCTGCACATACTCGGTAACCCATGTTGGCGTGAAAGTCGTTCAGTGAAGAGCGGCACATATCCATGCTCACATACCCAGTAACCCAAGTTGGTTCGGCAGTTGGTTTCAAACCTTGCTTCCTCAGCACAGCAGCCACTTGCTCTCAGAACACCATGGACCACCTAGTGGCCAAGTTGGTGTGAAAGAGGTTAGATGCGAACAGACAGACACAGACAGGTAGACATTCCGCAAACTGTGTGAAGTTCCCCAAGAATGCTAATCGCATTAAAACGATGCAGACAGGTTCAATGCACATGTCAAGCAAACAACATTGTGGGAAGCTTTTGTCGAATTTTATTGTCTTTCTGCAGATGGGACCAAGCTGCGGCCTGTGGAAGTTCGCAGTGCATCCGCGCGGACATGCCTGAACTACCCCAGTCCCCAACCGGTGGCGCCCATTCCGGCGGGCATTGCTCAGGTGAGTTTCCTTATTGTGCCACCACAATTTTAACATTTGATTTGCTTGCTTCATGTGAACGGGTACAGACAGCACTGTACTTAACCGTGTGTTTCGGTGGTGAAAACCTGGCACTTTCTGCATGGTGTCGTTCGTTTCAGAAAGTGCGGGTGAAATTAGGGCCCAGTTCCTGAACATTTTGCACCACTGATTTTGTCAGTGCCAGTGTCGTGCAACAACAAAGCAGCAGACGATTTCGCCAGCGCCTTGACATAAGACAACACAAGCAATATGACTGTTCTGCTAAATGGTGCACTGACAGAAATTGCGCCATCAATCGGCAATGACAGCTATGTCCATGAGATAACTCATCATGAGAGAGGTTGCACAACCTTGGAAATTTGACACATAAATAATACTCCGTCTTTTTCCACATTTTTTTCTGGTCAGGAGCTGTAAAAGGACTGCAGGGAAAAACCCCACTTATAAGGATACACATTACAATGAGCAGCCTATGGATCAACAACTTTTATGTTTTCTATGGTGAAATACTAAACCGCTTACTACAGTGCAGTCGCGCCGCATATCGGTTATAAATAATAAATCTGGCTACTGGGTGTCTGCGCCGAAGAGAAAAGGAACTCAATAATCAGGGGAAACATTTTTAAAAATTCGATTCGTCGCACCTGCCTTGGTGCTGCACACCTTTGTCACATCATCCTTTAGATCACCAGCCTCGCATGCCTTTCTCCTATCCCCCTTTCTTCCCTACGATGTCGGCGCAGTAAACTTATGTATCGGAGGGGTGGAAGGAGACTGGAGAGGGGTGCATGAGGCCTGCGATGGCGCTTTGATGTCCTCATCCGTAATTTTGAATAGAGCACACGTACGACCCGCCGGGGAGGCTCAGTCAACTAACGCGTTGCGCTGCTGAGCCCGAGATCGCGTGATCAAATCCCAGCCGTGGGATTCGCCCGTGTGCTTGCGTTGTATTGCACGTTTAAGAACCCCAGGTGGTCAAATTTATTCCAGAGCCCTCCACTACGGCGTGCCTCATAAAGAACTGGTTTTGGCACGTAAAACCCCAGAAAGACGCACACGTATGACTCGCACAATCACTTGCCGGCTGGTGAAATTCCTATATTTGGCAGATGTCGCAAAAGGCCGACTGTCCTCTCTGTTCGTTTGGAGTGTCGGGAAGCAGAAGCTGAGAGAAAGAGGCACTTTGGTATACCGGCCGCATATCCCAATACAACGGGCAATGTTTCTTAGCACAGAACTGTTCGACACGAAATCTGTTTTACACTTTTTAAATATCCATACACTACACATTATCAGCTCAACAGGTATGTAACACGGCCTCTGATCAGAGACAGCTGCTGTGATAGTTGCATATATTTTGCACGTCCCTCCAAGTTCTTGCGTTCAAGGGCTCTGGCGAGGCAGTAAAGCTGCTTTTAAACTAGAACCACTTAGGATTTTTAAACCATGTAATCTTCCCATTGCATTGTAGCACATCTTTCGTGTTTGTAGCACACCTCATTGCAGTCATTGTCATATTTTAGTACATACTATATACAGTAAAACCTCGTTCATTCGGATTTCAAGGGACTGAAAAAAATGTCCGAATTAACCGAATGTTGAATTATCAAGGGTATCATGAAAACAATAAACTGCCGGCTACGTCAACAGCTTTATTTACTGAATAATTCGGCAAACCCTGGTATTTTGCATAAAAGCAGTGCCGAAGTTACAATTCTCGTCATCTCGTGACTGATTTGCACTCGCAGCAGCAAAGGCCTCACGAATTCGCAGCGCGGCCGCGGCACGCGTCTTCTTCTGAGACATGCTTTTAACTACCGCGAGCACAGCCCGACTTTTTTTTCGGCAGTGTCGCCAGGTCACCGCCTATCGCGATGTGGACGGTGTTCTTCATCCTCTTGCCCTGAGTAAAAACGAAACTACTGTTTGCCACAACCGCTGCGGACGAAACCGTGGCCGCCGTCAACACGATCATAGACTGCGACTACGCAGTCATGGCCAACATGGTAAATGCAAGAATAAACGCTTTGTTTCATGGTTTCCGCCATGAAACCTTTGAACCATATTTGAACCTAGCACCAGTGAAATCCATAAATAATTATTTTTGTACCTTTTTGATATAGATTGGTCCAGTAGCCGTCATGCTCCATAATAGGCATGGCCAAGAGCATATTATTCCATGAGGACAATAGGCATATGTGGTGCTGGAGTTTCAAAAAATTGCAAGAGAGAGCAGGGGAATCTGTCAAGTACAATTGTAGGCACTCAGCTGCATGTACTCTGCTCACGGAATGAAATGTGACGGATATGTTCAAGTAAATTGCCAGATAGGGGCAAATGAAAAGGCGATGTGATGTCTCTACACATCTCATCTCTAAAGGTTATGTAAGTGTAAGAGCCAAAATTGCACTGATGTAACATGATCTTGAGAAAGCCTAAACAAAGGTGTGTGTAATAGTTAGCCTTATATTGACTCTTTTCATTCCACGAGTACATAGTACAGAAGTGTTTGGCTCGGATGTTTCTCACAGCCCTGTCTACTCACCGGGCAGGCTTCTGACGCATTGTGTTGCAGGAACCCTCTAAGGGGTCTGGTCCAGCCAGGTCCTAGGCGCCAAAATTCACAATAGAAAGTGAGCCACTAGAACTGAAATTTCCGAGATCTCTTTTTCGCACCAATATGTAGGCTATCTCGCTTCACAAATCAATATTTTGGTCACGTAACTTTAAATGTAATTAAGATTTATTGCCGAGGGTCGAGTTCAAGCAACGAAAATCATGAGAGAAAAAAATTCATCCCAATCGAGTAAATACGGTACTAATCAAATAAAGTTAGGTGGTTATAGCAAAGGCTCTTTTCTTGACTGAGTGTTTCCTGCTGTCTGCAGAGCCCCGAAGAGAAAGCTGGGAACCTTTCCATGGAAGTGATGCACACCAAGCTCGACTGCTCCGGTGAGCCATGAACTTGTGAATTCTGCACTGAAGCCTCGCTTCTTGGTCTCAATTTATTTCATTTCAATTCATTTCATTCAAGGTATGCAGCATAAAAGTACACTGACTGTTTTAGACGCGCTTGTCTCACTGTTGTCCTGGTACTAACGATGTCTATTTGGCACCTTGACTCATTACACTGTCTAAGTGTCTGTGCGATTCTGCTGATGAGCATGAATGTACTTGTTCAGTTTTTGTCCATGGTCACTGCATTTCATTGGGTGGGGTGTGCATAAATGTTTATGTAGAAAGCTTTGCATGCCCATTGCAGAACTTGCCGCGGTGGCTTAGCAGATTTTGTGGTACGCTGCTAAGTACGAGGTTGCAAGGTTGATTCTCAGCCACGGTGGTCGCATTTGGATAGGGGTGAAATGCAAAACGCTTGTGTACCTAACTTTAGACGCATGTTAACACTTTATTGATCGGTGTCTCCTGCAGGCAACATATTATAAACCTTTTTTCTCGCCCAGTTTTCGTATTGAGTACGAAATTTCTGGCTGAATGTCTTCGGACAGCACTGAATGACAAGCAGCCATAGTCGTTTGTTGGTTTAGAGCAGGATCAAAGGACGAGGAAGAAATTTGGCATGACACTTGCATTCTTTTGACAGCACGGTCAGTCGACACACCGATTCAAGGTCCCCAGCTGCAGTGGTGTCACACATGTGACATGAAGCAAATGTAAAGTACACCTCTGGTTCACACATCATGAGAGCTGTCCGTACAAACTGAAAACGAAGCCTTAGATGGCTTGGCGTGAAGCCCACTTCCAGTTTTCTGCCTGGTGTGTCCCCTCTACTGCTGAAAGTTTCCTCAAAATATTTTTTATTTTCTTTGAGTATGCATATTCTCGATGTGTTTCGCGCATTTATGTAGAAAATCATTTTGAGGGTGTGTATATCTGCTGTCATTAGAATTAAAAAAAACATATGGTGAAATTTGATTCGGAGTGTCTCCTTGCAGCGTGCCTTATAATCAGATCGTGCTTTCGGCACGTAAAAACCAGATTTTTAAAATTTTCCTGTTGCCTTTTATTCCTTGAGCGCTGTACATGCATGTATGCACAATATGGTAAAATATTATTTGATTGCAATATCGTAGTGTTCCTGTTCAAAGCCTACAAATAAGGCTGCATTGCACATTGGTGCCTCATGCTTTCGCCCTAATATTACTTTGCAGCAAAGCTGTTAGTGCATCTAAAAGGGCTTCAAAGCGTTACGTGCATGTTGCCCTGTGTCCTGGTAGAAGTAAATTTGCAGAGTTTACATTTGAAGGAAATGGGGGCGTGCTAAAGGTGATGTGTGGGCAGTTCAAAACTTGTGGGTTACTGACGGGCTTTGGGGATAATGTTCACGGACTCACTTCCTGCGTCTGACGGGAAGGGGAGCTTTACGGGACTAGCCTCCCGACCCTTTCGTTCCCCTTTCGAATCCAACAGGGACTTTTCAAAAAAGTTGTTTTATCTCTCTCTCTCTCTCTCTCAAATGTTTTTCAGCAGTACCTAAAGCACATTAAATGTTTTAGCGGCGTTCCAAGAGAACCAAATGCAGCACCCAGTTATAATTTGCAGGCAACGTGGGCATAATGTGGCTTATGTGTGAGAAAAGTCTTAAGGCCACAGTTTATTACAGGCTTTTGAAAAAAAATGTAATACAAATACAGTTAAATCTCGACGTAAGAAACTTTAAGAGACCGCGGCAAGTTGTTCATTATTCTGAAAGGTTGTTATAGTGAAACCCCAAAATTAACCATTCAGCCCATTAACCCATCAGTTGGCACCTTATGAGCTATCCTCAGAGAGGCCCTGTCCAGTCTGTACTCTAGGAGAAGAGTGTGGAGGAAGAGCATGGTATATTTAGCTGTAGAGGCCATGTTGTCGGGGCACAATTGCGGTGTTATGGTGGTGTGTGCTTGCATGTGTGCTGTTCCGTATATCTTGTGTTTTGATCCGCCGTGTGTTAGCTGGACGGTGCTCTTCCGGCTGTTGTTGTGGACAGGTGGCACTTGAAATGAGCGCACATATATCGCTGTACACCACATACCGCACTGCGGCCAGACAAAGGACTATCTGTGAGCATTTTTGCCGTCTTCAGTAGATTCACGCTAACGTGCCATCATGCTGAAATCACATTGTTTCAGAATCTGTATGATAAACACCTTACATGTCAGTGACAGTTGTGCAGTGTGCCTGCTTTTGACGGCGGACGATGCATTTTTGGCACGCCGAAGAGTCGTGTGGAAGGAGGGGAAAGAAGCAGCTGCTGTGAGTAATAAAGGAACCAAACCTTGCTTACCACAGACATGTTACCTCTGCGCCTGAGTGGTGCAGGTAAGTGAAGGTTGGCGTATTGAATGCAAGAGCGAACAATGCTCGACAGAAGAACGTAAGCCAGCACGCACTTCAAACGGCTGATGGTTGCATGCAGCAGGCCCGATCAACGCGCTAGCTGCATTCATACGCGTGTGTACTGCTCGCACCACGCAGTGGCAGGCCGCCTCGTCGGCAAGCTGTAGCTCGTCGCATCTCCACGATACGAGGCTGCCGAAAAGTTGTTCAGCAAAGCAAAACAATGCTTCAGGCCACGGCTGTCATAAGTGTCTGTTCCCGTAACCGCCTTGCGAGCATCCTGAGTTGCCTTTCAGTCGTTGGACTGCAGCTTAATTTGAAGTGCCACTTTGCCGCCCGCCGGCTTACCATCGTAGGCCATGTTGTCAACAAGGATGGTGTACTTCCCGACCCTGCAAAGCTTTGCGCCGTTGCCGAGTTCCCCAGGCAATCTACGCTGCAAGAACTCCATAGCTTTATAGGCCTGTGTTTGTACTTTTGCCGATTCGCGCGTAATTTCACCCCCATAATTGCCCCTTAAAGCAGCTGCTTGTCAACAGCCAAGGCATCTCGGCATGGTCTACAGCTTGCGACGACTCATTCACCACATTACGCCATCTTTTGCTATCCCCACCTATTCTATTCAACTTTGATCCCGGTGCTCCAACAGAAATCCACACGGACACTAGTGGAGTAGGCCTCGGCGCTATTATTGCCTAGCGCAAGTCTGGCTTCGAAGAGTACGTCATTTCTTGCGCCAGCCGCAGTTTCACCAAATTGGAAACTAACTATTCTGTCGCCGAAAAAGAATGTCTTGCAATCGTTTGGGCTATCACCAAATTTCGCCCTTACGTATATGGCTGTCCGTTTCACGTCATGACACCGCGCCCTGTGCTGATTGTCGTCGTTAAAGCACCCCTCTGGTTCCCTATACAGCTCGTTGTGCGCTTCGTCTACAGCACCATGACATCCGTGTTGTCTACCGGTCAGGCCGTAAGCATTCGGATGCCGGCGCTCTTTGGCGCTCCCCACTGCCTGATGAGTATGGTGCTGTGTGTCTGTCCCCAGCTACAATTCTTCGTCTCTTAAATTCGCCGACATGTCAGCTGAGCAACGCCGGGATCCTTGGATAGCCTCTCTTCTAGAGTATTTATCTCGGCCGTCACCGCGCAACACAGACCTCTCGCTTCGGTGCATTGCTCGCCATTTTGCCATCCGCGAAGGGCTCCTGTATTGTCGCAGCTACCTATCTGATGGCCGTAAATGGTTGCTAGTGATCCCTCGCGATCTACGTTCCGACATCTGTGCCTCTTTCCATGCAGATCCCCAATGCGTCCATGCCGGTGTACTAAAGACGTACGCACGCCTATGGCTTCGATACTACTGGCGCGGAATGTACCGCTTCGTTCGGCAGTACATCCACTCGTGCTCCAAGTGCCAACGCTGCAAGAGCACACCTCACAAGATAACAGGGCCACTCCAACCATTTCCTTGTCCCTCCCGGCCTTTCGACCGTATCGGCATTGATTTGTACGGCCCTCAACCGTACACTCCAGATGGCAACCGCTGTATAATCTTCCAAACTTCAGCGTTTTCGGCCGCCGCAGAATGTGAAGTCGTCTTGTTCATCCTTCACAACCTATTCTTCGACACGGTGCACCTTATGAGCTACTGAGTGACTGCAGTCGTTCATTCCTCTCCGCAGCTGTAGAAGGCCTCCTCCAGGAACGCAACATTGTCCATAAAACTGCAAGCGCATATCATCCGCAAACCAACGACATGGCTGAACGCTTATCGTACTCTCGGCGACATGCACGCCATGTACGTTTCCACTGACCACACTAACTGGGACCACATCGTTCCCTTTGTTACGTATGCTTACAATATCGCCACTCAGTCTACCACGGGATTCTCTCCCTTCTTTCTTCTTTATGGTTGCGAACCATCCTCGCTTATGGACACAATTATTTTGTATCGCCCCGAGGATTCAGAATCTACGATTCTTTCCGAAGTCGAAGAATGTAGTCAGATCGCGCGCTCACTAACTACACAAGACCGTGCCAGGCAGAAACATAGTCGTGATGCAAGCTTGTCTTTTCCATCACATTCACCTGGAACGCTGGTGTGACTCCATGCTCCCACCTCCACTCCCGGCCTTTCCACAAAATTCAGCTCAAAATATGACTGCCTTTACCGAGTTCTACGACAGACGTCCCGAGGCAACTTACGTTCAGGCCAGGCCTATTCAGCCATCTACGCACCAACGGTGTCACGGACGCGAAACTGTTCATGTCGACCGACTGAAGCAGCACTACAACGCCCCGGTGCTGCCCATTCCATTGTTCGCCAGGACAGCTACGTTTTCGCTGGGGAGTGATTGGAGTTACAAATATGGGTGCCAGCAGAAGCCGAAGAAGACAGTTGTTGTTGGTGCTTGCATTCGCTCCGCTTGGCTGTTGCCTATTTCTGTGCATTCATATAAACGCCGAGCGCATCTAACCTTAAACGCGTACTATCAGTTATAATATATTGAAATTTGTTATGTCGAGGTTTAACTGCAAGTATCCATCGATTGCTTATGTACACACTTGATATGAAAGCTTTAGACAATTTCCACAAACCTTTTTCAAATTTATTTCAATAAAACGACCGACTTCGGAACGTTTGCACATACTGTTCCATCTATTGTGTCATTTATACCTTGACACAACTTTTGCCATCTGATGCACATGCCACTAATTTCTGCCATGTACTACCACTGCTGGAACCCAATGCCATTTGATGCAGAAGGTGTCATTATCTGTGGCAAGAGGGTTAGTCTTGTTAAAGTCTTGTTAAGTCCTTGCAAAGTCTTGTTGAAGCAGTGCCCTGGCTCTTCTCTGCAGATGAGCTGTATGTGCTGTCGGACGAATCTTCCCTGGCTGTGGCAGATGATGCTCTGGAGGACAGCGAGCTGTCGTCCATCGCTACGCCTGGCATGGATCATCTTGTTGAAGGTGCGGCTTTCCATTCTCGGCCTCGGCTTGGTTGTGTGCTTAGTATTCCGTCATTCATTGATCTGACATTATGCTCCTATTGCCGAGCACAGATAGATTCAAAAGAATGGCAGCTGGTACAGAACGCCCTATATTTTCATACGAGGGTTATAGTAACTTTCTTTGTTCCCTTCAACTTGAGAATACATTTTTTGGCTAAGTCTTTAAGACAGAGTTGTGTAATCTCGTCAAGCTGCACGTCGCACTCGACGACCTTGCGCCCAACTGGCATGGATGCAGAAAGGATGTGCACACGAAACTTGCGTGCAGTGTGTTGGCAAACACATACAGGCACAGCAAGCATCCCAGCACTAGGATGGGTGGGTGCGACAACGTCTCCGAAGCAAACCGTACACCGAAGCAGACCACGTGCAAAAACAGCAGCTGAAACGTTACAAATGAAAACAAAAAAAAACAGATCCTGCGTGAAGTAATTACAGTAAAACCTCGGTAATTCAAATTTCACAGGAACGCAAAAAATATCCGTATTAACTGAATGTCGAATTACCGAGCGTATCGATAAAACAATAAGCAAATGCTTACTACGTCAGCATGCCTTTATTTATTGAATGAATGAGCAAATCCTGTTGCTATTTTGCACAAAAGCAGAGTGGAAGGCGGAATTCTCGTCATCTCGTGACTCATTGGCTTTCGCAGGGGCCATCGAGGCCTCGCGACTTCCTTCGCAACACGGCCGCGGCGCGCGCCCTCATTGGCGACACACTTTGCACTACCACGCGCAGATCCCGATTATGTTTTCGGCACTGAGCTGATCACCAACAGATTGTCCATCCATCGCGATGTATCCGGTGCTCTTCATCCTCGACAGCAGGGCACCGAGTCAAAACGAAAGAGCTGTTTACCGCAACCACTGCGGGGAACACCACGGCCGCTATTGAGGCGATTAGGAAAGGCGACGTTAGCGGTGCTGAAGGCACGCAGCCGACGCACGCACCGAGTCAGAACGCAACTACCGTTCGCTGCAACAACTGCGGACAAAACCGCGGTCGGTCGCTATTCATGCAATCATGGATGGCGACTATGCAGGTTTTTAGGCACGTGGCCGACGTGCGTTCCGAGTGAAAACGAAACTATTTGCCACAACCACTGCGCAAGAAACTGCGGCCGCTATCGATGTGATCATGAATGACGACTACGCAATTATGAAAGCTGTTAGCTGAGGGACTAGTGGCACCTGTCGGCAAGCGAAACAAATACTTCGAGCGAGTGGCGCGTGAGGCGGGAAAAGGGACATCACGTGACGACGAGCGTTCGAGGTGTGAAGACGCGCCCGCCGAGATGCTGATCATGTAATGTGTATCCATCGTTAAGAAATCAAGTTCTTTTTGGTCATCAATCGTGCCATCATATGCGTCAACCACTGACATGGCGACGAGGACTCGTTAACGATACCAAAGTGGACAAGTAACTGGAAAACATGCAAGATTAAACGCGAGCGAACAACGACGGAAATGGCAAGTGACTTGGAGGCACAGGCAATGGGGCCATGACGCGACGAGCACGCAGCACGGCTGAACCAACGATGGTGTGAAGACAAATACTGAACGAGGTCAACGGCGCGGGACGAGAGCGAATCGGAACGTCCCTGGCCTCCACGGTGTCAGCGAAAGACGTCCCATTGCCGAAACGAAGCACAGCGTGCAACGACCGAACAGCCACCATGGCGGATCGTGACGACGAAGTGGAGCACTCAACACTCAACGATGAGTACGGGAGTGACGAGCCAGGCGGAGACGAGCAACGAAGCTGATTCTTCGCCGAAACGCATAACACAACACGAACTGTAAACGCGAGCGGCACAGAAAGAATACGAAACGCTCACCGACACCTGCAACGCATAAAACGCGGCAAGTACGCACTAAGTGATCACGACATCGTGGACTGGTTAATTCAGGGTGTGCAATTGGGAAGTGCAAGGCCCGTGCTCGCGGCTTTCCACGACCTGAGGAAAGGGAGCGTGTCGGAATTCATCAACTACGCAAGACAATTGGACAGGCACATGACTTCGACGAGAAGCGACAGCAAATACGCGAAGACATCCCCACGGAACGGGCCACAAAAAAAAGATGCGAGAGATGATCACCAGCAAGGCGAGCCCACGAGACTTCCCGCGGACATTTGCGCTCACTGCCTGCAGCGGAGCCACCGCGCGAAGGATTGACCTAGACCTGACACACGCACATTAGAGGAGGACGACGAAAGGAAGAGCGAGCAGCGCACCAACCGCATCGCGACGGTGCGCTCGGAGGATAACGTAATCCTCGTGTCCACGAAAATCAATGGCGTAGAGAAGCTAGCACTATGGGACACGGGATCAACGGCGACTCTAATATCGTCAACGTTTGCAGAGCAGCATAAATTCGATGTTGTGCTAGACACGGAGTGGATACTCAAGGGACCATTCGGAGGCTCAACAGCTCCCGTCGGAGCAACACAAGGGCAGATCGCCATCGAGAACGCAATTGCAACCATCGATGTAAAAGTGGTCAACGACTTGCCACACGATGCTGTCATAGGGACTGACTGGATACAGTGCATCACATTTGATTACATTGAGCGATACACGAACGGAATACATACGCTTGAATGGATAGCCAAAACCGGTTCACAAGAAGCGCCAGAAACGCAACGCGAGAAAAATGACATCCCATAACAACCGCTGCTGAAGAATGAAAACGAAGTTGCTAAAGCAGTGTGCGGAACTGTCACCGCGAACAGTTGCCACAAGCAAGGGAGTCCCAAGCTTCCTTCACCGGAGGAAGTGCGACACGCGATCTCACAAGTGCAACCGGCAGACTTCGCCAAGGATGAAACAGAAAGGATGAGGTCAGTGCTGAATGCAAACATTAATTTTGTTACAAATCCCAGCAGGGAACTAGGTCTATGCACGCATGCCGAGCACACGATTGACCTCAACGACGATAAACCAGTTCGTATGCAACCATATACGACGAGTGATGTGAAGAGAAAGTTCATAAGGGAAGAAACGGAGGACTGGCTGAAAAAGGGCATCATCCGCAAGTCGAGGTCAACATACGCCTCACCTGGGATTGTTGCGGACCAGCCACACCACGAATCGACACCGAAAAGAATGTGCGTCGACTATCGTTTTCTGAATGTGAAAACTGTGAAACGGGCTCACCCAATGCCAAGAATCGACACACTACTCCTGCAAAGTGTCAGGATCGCGACTTTTCTATAAACTTGACGTGAAGAAAGCGTTTATCAGTGTCCCAATACGCGAAAGCGACATTGAGAAAGCAGCATTTGCGACTGAAGACGGACACTTTGAGCCAACACGCTTAATTTTCGGCTTGTGCAGAGCACCGTCAACTATGCAGAGCATCATGGATGAAGGCCTGCAACCGCTCATCGACAGCGGACACGTCATTGTGTATATGGACGATATATGCATCTTTACCAACGACACTGAGCAACACATCCGAACCGTGAACGATATTCTGAAGACTCTGACAGACCTTACCCTACGAGTGGACTTTAGAAAGTGCACTTTTGCTGCTGACTCTATAAGTTTCCTTGGGTACATAACTTCAAGAGATGGAGTTGCCACAGACCCACGACAGACGAGTGTTATAAAGAACTACGGGCAACCACGCTCGAAAACAGAAGTGTGATCATTCTTAGGGCTGACGTCTCACTACAGGAAGTACATCAAAGAGTACGCGTAGATCGCTCAGCCACTGACGAAGCTTACGAAGAAGGACGAACTACTAACATGAACTGCCGAATGCGAAACAGCTTTGGACACGCTCAAAGAGCGACTGACTGAAGCACCAATATTCGCAAACTTCGATGTGAACTCCCGCCGCAAGTTCACGTCGATGCATCATATACCGCGTTTGGTGCGGTCCTTTCGCAGAAACACGCGGCCGAAACGCGCATTGTGGAATACGCAAGCAAAAAGATGCCTGACTCAGATACGCACAAGCACTTAACAGATTTGGAGGCGATCGCCGTACACTGGGCCGTGACAGACAGATTTCTCCAGTACCTCCAAGGATTGAGGCACCACGAAATATACACCGACAACTGGGCGGTGGCGCACATCATGTCAAAGAAGAATCCGCAGAGGCGATTCGCCCGCATAGTCCTCGACCTAATGTCGTACAACTTCTCGATTCGCCACACGTCAGGCAAGACAAATGTCATCGCAGATGCGCTATCACGAGTCCCAGAGAAGACGCAGAACGTCTTCGTTTTGAAGGCAGAGGACAACCGACTTAGTAGAGCGCAAAGACATGATCCTACGCTTGCTCCGATCATCGATAAACCTCAAGCAGAAACGAGGGCAACACCGTACACGATTGTACAAGACAGACTTGTACACGTGACCACCGACGGAGAACGAGAGAAACACCGGATCGTGGTACCCGAAGGCCTAAAGCAGTCTGTTCTGATGTCTTACCACGACGAGGATGGCCGTGGCGATGCTTCTCGAACACTCCAAAAAATCCAGCAACGTTACTTCTGGGGTAACATGAATCGTGATGTTGAAGAAAACGTACGAGGCTGCCAAACGTGTCAAAGGTACAACGCTCAGACGGGAACACAAACTGGTTCGTTAAACCCGCGCTTGCCAAGGCAGGCACCATTCAACACCATTGCCATGGACCACGTCGGGCCAATTCACACCGAGGACACCAAGTACTTCATAACTGCAGTTTATGTCGCCACGAGGTTCATCATTACGCGTGCTGTACCAGACAAGTCAACGGAACACGTGCTACGCTTCCTCGATGAGAACATTCTATGCACATTCTGGACGCCGAACGCTGTGGTAACGGACAACGACAGAGTGTTCACTTCACGAGCTGCAGCACGTTACTTCACAAAGAGGAGCATCCACCACAGACTGACTGTACCTTACGCACTCGATACGAACGGTCTTGTCGATCGCGCAAATGCAAGAATTCTCACAGCGCTCAGAAAGAACCTAAATGGCAACATGGACCACTAAAGCGAATGCCTAAAGGAAACAACGTTCCAAGTGAACAACCAGCCGCACGTTGGTCTGCACATGTCACCGTTTGAACTGCTGTACAATTACGTGCCCCATCGAACCATCGACAACGAGCTGTCAGCCCCTACGGAACTACAAGACCAAGCAGAAGATTAACCTGAAGAAGCACGAAGTACGTTAACCGACTACTTGCACGAGCTCAAGCGCAAGTACGACGCCAAACACAAACCACAATCTTTCAACGTGGGTGATGAAGTTTGGTATCACAAAGGTACAAGATCAACAAACCAGGGCCAATGTACGACGGACCCTACACAATCACATCGGTGGAGAAAGAAACGTACACCATCTCCAAGAAGGGGACAGAACAAACGAGGCTCGCTACAGCCAGGCAGCTAAAGCATCTCCACACGCAAGCAGATTTCAACGGGACACATTCGCAAGCCATATGCGAAGAAAGTACTGCGGACACGACGAGCGTGGTCAAGTACAAGCGCGAAGTGATACGTGCGTCAAACCACCGCTAAACGATGGTGAACAGATGCCGTTCTGAACAACTGACGATTAACCACGTCGAAAGAAACCGCTGCGATGGCTGGAAGACTACGTCACAGAGTATTGCCAGGACGCGATAGATTGAAGACCCGGCCGTGTTAGCTGAGCGGCACCTGTCGGCAAGCAAGAGAAATACTTCGAGCGACTGGCCTGCGAGGCGGGAAAAGGCACATCACGTGACGACGAGCGTTCGAAGTGTGAAGATGCCCCCGCCGAGATGCTGACCATGTAATCAGTATTCACCGTTAATAAATCAAGTTATTTTTGGTCATGGATAACGTGCCCACGGCCAACGCGATGTTATGCGCGGTGGTAAACGCAAGAATAAAGGCTTTAAAGGCACAAATAGGCGCGAAGCGTTACGGCGTTGCTGTCATTCACGTACGATTTAATTGCGTTTTAAGTTTTAATTGGGCGCTAGCGCCGTATTTACTCTTTTGCGTCGCACGTTTGTGTAACTGCTTGCTCGCCGAGCTCCGAAAGTTGTCCCAATTCACCGATGCGCAGCCAAATACGTCCGAATTAACGAGAGTTTGATTGCATTGAATAATGCATACGCCAGCCGGGACCAAAGGACTAGTCTGAATTATCCAATTTTCCGAGGGTCGAATTAACGAGGTTTTACTGTATAACAATGGTGCTGACCGAAAAAAAGTGCCGTCCCCTGGAGCGTTTTGTCAGCCAAGGAAGTGCAGGCACGCGTCAGACTGGACGATGGCACGCGCTTTGTTTTGAAGTTTCGTTTGATATTTTGCACGTGATGTGTCAGGTGTGTCTCGAAAACATTGTCACATCTTTGTGCGTGTTCATGCGGCTACGCATTTGTGTGATCGGCACCACTCCCTCTGCCTTCGCGAGAGCCAAGTGGTGCGAAGAAACGTGGCTCGTTTCTTCGATCTACGTGGCGAACTGCGCCAGCGGAGACAGCCAACGCAGGGACGCTCTTGTCGACTTTTCAAGGAGACGTCATCACCATCAGCCTATTTCTATGTCCACTGCAGGATGAAGGCCTCACCCTGCGATCTCAAATTACTCCTATCTGGCGCTGATTCCAACTTGCGCCTGCAAATTTCCTAATTTCGTCGCACCACCTAGCTTTCTGCCGTCCTCGAGTGTGCTTCCCTTGTCTTGGTATCAATTCTGTAACTCTAATGAGCCACGCATTACATGGCCTGCCCAGATTCATTTTTTCCGCTTAATATCAATTAGAGTATAGCTTATCCCAGTTTGCTCTCTAACCCACGGCACTGTCTTCCGGTCTCTTAATCGTTAGGCCTACCATTTTTCGTTTCATTGCTCTTTTCGCAGTTCTTAACTTGTTCTCGATCTTCTATGCTAACCTCCAAGTTTCTGCCCCATATGTTAGTGCCGTTAGAATATCATGATTGAACACTTTTCTTTTCAACAACAGTGGTAAGCTCCCAGTTAGGATTTTGCAATGCTTGCCGTATGCGCTCCATAATGCTGTAAGGAGACGTCACTTTTGCGCAAATCTGAAAAAATCTGATCGCCTCCAAGCGACGCTGTGGCCTCAAAGGCAGGTCATTATTCAACTTTTTTTTAAGCTGCTCTGAACCGAATAAGTTTTTTTTTGGGGGGGGGGGGAGGGGGTGATCGTGTTTTTCGCAGTTCTTTGTGAAGCTCTGATGCGAAACATCCGAATGATTTATTAGATTTTACGGACAATTTTTTCTGTCCCCGCGAGGTCTGGAAAACCGGTATTGTATTGTCTACTGTATTGTCTTCTAGCCCAGCCTTCAACCAAGCCATTGTAATGCGAGCACAGCAAGCCTTTACACATTAAGCTTAACAGTTGACCAATCCCTCTCATAGACCGTTAAGGGAGCTACCTTCCAGCATGACACTTGCAGACCATACGGCGGACATACTTGCACATCAGTTTTGTCCATTACCATTAGTGTTGCTAGTAAACATATTTACTGCGCACGCCAGCTTTGCAACCACCTGCATAGTAGCTAGCTTGTAGACTCGCGAGGGAGGGGTGCTCATTCTAACAAGTCGGCAACCTGCAAGTGTTCATTTTACTGATGAAGGCAGAAAGTTAGTTTGTATTGTCATAAATAGGAAATGAACATCAGTCATCATGCTTGTCCTAAGATTCTCCTATCATAAAAACTGCCTTCTGGTATTTCTTCAATTAACACAGGTTTGTTTACATGCCCCACTGAATTACATGCGTTAATATACCTAACGAGTTGTTCTTTGTTCTTACCACATGTATACTGCTAGGAGATCCTGACAACCACTGAAAATGCGGTTGTCACTGAATTGAGTGTGGGGTGTGTTTCAAGGTAACTTGAACGTTTGTTCGAGTTTGTGTTTGGGATCATTATCCTTGGTGCCGAGGGTGAAACGACAAGCACATTTGTTTCAAATAATTTCAAGTCCTTTGCCCTGTCGTAGCACTGCAAAAGGTCAGCTGAGCATGTCAGAGCTCATACAATTCGAAGACGTGTCAGTGCCCCCTTTGATGGGTGTGCTCGATTGCTGTGTTCCTTCCTCAGGACCTCCCGACCACTTAGAGCTTGAGCCTGCGAAGCTCTGCGGCGAAACATCCGAATGGCTTGAACCCGTCCAGGACGTTCCGGTCCCAGAGTTGGAACTCAGTGGGGTAAGTGGAGCTAGTGGTGGTGATGGGTGCAGACTCTGTTCTGGCGCATATATGTCGTATCTCCAGTGTGCAGAATGTCGTGTAGCCTCGTACAACTGTCTCTAGTCATTGGTTCACTTGCCTCGTCGGACAAGCATGGAAACTTGCTGCTAGACGCAGTCTCTGTACTGCTACAGTGGCCGAGCAAGGTTGGAAACGCGCACGCGCATAAATGCACAACCAAGAGTTGGAACGTATGCGACTTATAAGCTGAGCTGGGTAACCATGTAAAGTAGAGAAAAAATAAGTAAACAAAGCACTTGTGAGACCCAAGCTCACAACCTCGCCACTGTTTCGGGTTAACAATCCAGAGACTTTGGCTGTGCTTTGGGTCACCTTGCAGCAGAGAAAATATGACGCAACAAGAACAAAAGTGTCGGGTGTTAGTGCTATGCTGCTGTATTCGACACAAGCGAGAGAATCGAGCAACGCCCATAGGATATATGAGGACTCATTATTGTACATGAACCCAAGAAAAAGGAATAGATGCTGGCAGTTTTTTATTACATGCAAGTCGTTTATTTTCTTTATTTTGTAATGAGATTTAATAAAAGAGAAAATTAGTCTTACAGCAGCCTAGCAGCAGCTAACAGCCCGAACTCTCTGGCAATCACAGCACGGGTCTGTCTTCTTTTTTTGAGGCTGCTAACTAAAACACGAGGCGCGTCTGCTTCATTAGAATTTATTTGTTTATTTTCTGTTTCTTTGTATAATCACTGGTACAAAGTTTATGAACCTTGGGATCCTAAGTCTCGTGTTTCTGCAGCTGGGTATTTAGATTTCTTGCCTGTATTAGTATCGGGAACAACATAGCTGGTACGTACACATTTACGGGCTGTGGTCTTGACCTGCTCAGAAATTCAACCTCGCATCGGAATCCACACCCCTTCAACTTTCGGTGCATTCTGCACATGCAGGGACCCCTTTTATTCGTGTGGGTTCACCATTCTATTTGCATGGTGCCACTCCACGTGAAACGTTCCAGGCCCTAAAAGAGATCATTGCCGATTCCCTTGGTAAAAATTGGGCTTGGAAAAAAAAGTTTAATGTCCACAACCAATCTGACTGGTGTTCATTACTGCACTGTGTCTTCACAGCAAAACACATGCAGGCCACAATTGAATTCTGCCTAGATTATGAACTCTTTATGCCTACCATGTGGGCACATGTTTTTTATGTGTGTGATATGACGATTTATTAGACGTCTCACGCAATCGAGGCAGTCCACGAACGCTGATGGTGCGCACAGCGACAGACGCAAGGGCACTTCTTCCTCTTCTTCACTACATGTGCGGTAAATGGCAGTAGAGTATCCGTTTATGCTGTTTGAATGTTGATGCTGCCGCAACTACGTTTTATGATACAATTGTGTGACAAAAGTAAACCATGACTGCTTCGAGGTCGTCGTGAGGATGATATTGTTATCAGACACAAGACATTGTGCACAGCACTGATTCATTGTTTTATACGTACTGCAGATAGGAAGATTACGAGTTATGCAAGAACCCGAATCATCGACACTTAGCGCCAACTGTAGCGTAGGTGACAAATGTCAAGAAATTTCCAGCTTCCAGGCTTAGTCTGCTGCGAGTGTCCATGGTCCAGGTCACGTGCCGTTATCGTTCTGGTTGGAAACGGCAGAGAAAGAATGAATAATTATTCTGCCTCTGCGTAGTTCAAAAAGAGGTTATGTTAGCCACTATCTGCCACTGCAACAAGCTCGCATTTATGCCGTGTTTGCCAAGCTGACCGCCCCGAGCCCCCAAAATTGGAAGTGGTGAACTGCGAAACGTACGCCGTTTACGATGTATGTATTCTGATATCAAGGGACACAGCAAGCGATCACTTGACAAAGAGCCAGAGTGCATATGCGGGCCAGAAAAATAGCCGGCGGCGCGTACGTGTTCTGCAGTGAAGAGTCCTTGGAGGGCCTGCGGGTGAGATTGGTTGTCGACTGAAAATTTTTTTCTGACCTCAAACAACATTTACTCAAGTTAACATGTCTAGATCACAAGCTGAAAGGTTAGTGCATATAATGAGCTATCTCACTTATTTTTGTTGGTAGGGCCTTAATACTTTTTCCGAAAGGTCTGAAAATCTTCTGAAAGTGTCTTTTTGGCAACTTAGGAGGCAATTTTTTGAAACTACTTGATTACATATATTGAACATTATTTTTAGCAGGAACAATAGCAACGAGAGAAATAGTACAAAAATATTTAGGCTGAAACATCGACATTGTTTATGGAAAAAAGTTTCTGAAAATGCGCAATTTCTTGCTGTTTTACTGAGCCAATGAAACGTGGAAAATTCATGTGTTCACCTGTGACATCACGTGAAAGTACCATGCCAGTAGAATATTTTGAAACAAGATTTGGCATTGTACCTAGTTTCACACTTGATAAAAAAATTAATGTATTTGCAGGATTCTACCGAGCCCCCATTTGTACCGCACCGTTTATATTATCGCCCAAATATTAAAAAAAATAACTTGGCGTCGAATCTACTGCGCACATCATGTAACGAAGCCCGAGTCGACGCGTACCATGTTGAAACAACTTTATGAACCATACAAAGGTATATAGACAGGCACACACCTAAATCTTAGCGGCTAGTCGCTATCGGAGTACAAAGACACTTCTTTTTTCCGGTCTACCGACCATAGAAAGTCATCTTCAGTTCCGTCTAGTGCATTAGAAGCGCCACATGAATACAGCAAAGTGGAAAATGGCGACTGCAAACCAAGGCATTAAAAAACGTCCATTCGATGGTGCTGTGGCTAGCTACCTTGCACCGAGCTTTCAACAACGAAGCTGTTTTAGGCAGCCGTAATTTGTGGTGCGTATCGAGAAACTACCGAGAAAGAAAATAAGAAAATAAACTTTCTTGCCGAGGTGGGATTCGAGCCCGTGTACGCCCGATCCCAAAGCGAGCGTCGTAACCACTAGGGTATAAAGCCCCGCTTGAAAACATGCATTTATGCGAACCATATCATTGCGTTCGAGCGTCGCCATTTTCGTCCACAGCTGGCGCGTTCGTCCGCACGTGCTGTGTGAGGTGAAGAGGTTTTACGTGCTATGAGACCGAGAGAGAGAGAGACGCATTCACGGAGCGGGTCTCCTGG
The DNA here is from genome assembly GCF_013339745.2 of Dermacentor silvarum. Taxonomy (NCBI): domain Eukaryota; kingdom Metazoa; phylum Arthropoda; class Arachnida; order Ixodida; family Ixodidae; genus Dermacentor; species Dermacentor silvarum. The sequence continues at coordinate 292,059,208 of NC_051154.1, forward strand.
AACGCAGTGTCGGCATTGGAACGTGGTGTCGGTGCTGCAAGCTCCGCTATGCAACACGTAGTTACGGCCGCAAGTCCGAAACGCGGTAAGAGAAATTGTCATCATCATGAGTAATAAGATGAAAAGTTCGCTCACACTTCCGGAAAATGCTGGGCTACGATCGTCCAGCTTCGCCTTTTCAAGCGTTGCGCGGCCGAGTGCAAAGTCAAGCGTTTTTTAAATTTAGCAACAATCAGTTGAATTTTTGACATTGAGTACGGTTTGCGGGTGGTTACGATTGTAACACGCATGCAAATTTCAATGCACTTTTCAATCAAAAAAGGTGGTCGTTGGAATCGTGCAAATGCGGTACCTCCTACCGACTTTTGCTTCATCACGAAAACTTCCCAGAGCACTTACATAACCTAAAATTTTTTTCAGAAAAATACTTTCGTGAAACTTATTCACGCAACCGCCAACTAGTCAAATTCTTTTCCAAGAGAATCAGTGTTGGTCAGCTTCGGCTTCTGAGGCGTTTCGCGTCGAATCACCCGGTATTTTACAGATACTTCAACTTTGCCCGTGTCCCAAAGAAGTTGATGAAGACAGTTTTATGGAGATCCACATGATGGGGAAGCTTTACAAAGAGGAAAACTGTTATACACCTGACGGTTAGCACATAGCTATGAAAGAAAGCCGTATAAATTCCTTTGTTTCCGCTCTTACAGTTGTTACTGGAAACGGGGCAGTGACCAGTTCAGTACCTTGGAGCAGGTAGAAACATTTAACTGTGCAGATTTTTTCCCCACTTTGTGCTACCTTCCGCTGCACAAGTTTTCTCCTTCGTTAGTAACTGATGGAAACTGAATGAAGGAAGTTATTTTATTTAGCTGGATCTCTGGCGTAATGATTGTTCGCAACCATATGCTTTTCAGGATTCGTCCTGCGACCCAGATGAAGAGCCTAGCATAGAAACCATGCACCTGTGTGACGACGAAGGTGAGGGCATGGCACAAATTTTTTATAGTTTGCATGCAGGAATGCCCAGCTTTACTGGAATAGTGTGTCGGCCATAGACAAGAACTCTAAACTGGTGGTGGGGATTTCGTTTTTGTTTGAGTAGTCTCTGGGCAGGTAACTTTGTTTCAGGCTGTAAGTCTCAATTGTGTAAGTTGGAACTTGTCATGGCTGCAGTATTTAGATGAGCGCAGTAAAAGAAGGTACAGACGTCTGTTTGTTTCGTATCATCTGTTAGTCCTTTACTGCGCTTAAGTTTGGTGCATTTTCAACATGCTATGACATGGAGGTGATGCCATGGCAGCTGTGTTACGATTCACTGTGGCATGCACCAGCGCATCGTTTCACGTCGAGAATGCTTGAGGGAACTTTCCGATTAGCGCAGCGCTTCATTCAGCATGGGAATGATTGCCTGTGCATAGATTTGTCTAAGCTTAACCCTTTTTCGGCAAACTATCATTGCAAATTTCTTCTGCAACTGTAATTAGCCTCATTTAGCCTCTATATCCGGCCATTGTGCTCTTAACACATACAAATAAATGTAGTTGCCCATGGTGACAGCTTCTTGTCAAACATCTGCATCTGGCGACATGCGCACCTGAAAGCGTCGCAATTTATTGACTCACTCAAAATTGGTTCTGCCCTTGGTGTGTTTTCAACTGGCTTGGCCAAAGGATGGTGCAGTTATGTTTTGTATAATGTACAAGTTCATATTGGGTGCTCTGCTTCAATTATTACCGATTTAAGAGGGAAAAAAAGTAAGGAGGCAGAAGTGTCTGTATACTCTTCCTTTTATGCATGGCGATAATGCGCATAAATTTTAGTTCTTTTTCTTATCTTGATAACTAGATCACTAGTAGTAACTTCAGCATTCGGTTTACTGTGGTGGTTTCTGCACAAAAATATGACAAGGAGGATGAGGACAAACAACTGTACAATCTGTTTTTTTTCCTTGTTCTTTTTGTTGTCATTTTTAGGGAAATCAACTAGGTAAACCGAATCTTCTGTCGGCTAGCCACAGTTGAAGCCTTGTTGGAGTAACTGCAGCAAGGACACATGCTTTTTGGTAAACAAAAAGAAGGGAGAATTGGTGTGGCAAACGGCTACTGTGCAATTACCAGGAAAGTGTGGAATTCTCTCTCGGCTTTGTACAGCCATGATATCTAGACATGGATGCAGCCAGGCTTTTGTGTCGCTTGGTGTAGTTTGTGGGAAAGCATGGCTGCTTTGTTGCGTTATTCCTCGCTCGGTATCATGTGGTCAACCTCTGCTCAAATTTAGTTACCCAGAACTTGTCATTTGCTGCAACTTCAATAAATTGTAACCTGTTTGACTAGCGTACAGATTGTAACCTCGGCTGGTATAAAGTTAAACTATTCCACCATCACCACCCTATGGGCAGACCTGGAGCCATTTTGACCTATCATGGAGGGTCAATGGCCGATTTGGAATAAAAACAGATTGAAATAACTTAAGTTATACCGGCCCTGTGCAGGTAACTTGTCAGCTAGTATGATACAACCAAATGAAGCCATAGAAAGCGTCAGGAAACTTAACTGATCATTTAATTGACGTGCATCAATCGTAAGTGGCACTGCGTAATACTCTCAGGGTTAAATCTCGCACACGTAACGCAAATTACCCGAGAAAGGGGATGCGGGGACAGCCACTGCTGTAGCTTGGTTTCTACTAGAGCATCACTGGCGTAATGCGGAAGATAATGGTTCAGCTCCCACCGGCACCAAGTTGGTTTGCTTTCATTTAGATTTGAGTTTTTACGTTGATACAGTCAACATTCGATATTTCAGACTCCCTATAACATCCGAAAAATCGGGCAGTCCGAAAAACAGAATGCATTCCTTTTAGTGGCCCCAAGGGCTGAAATCGCCACAGGCACTTCAGAAATATCCCAAAAGGCTTGCCAGTACACATATTATGCCCGTCGGTGCTCGTACTGTGATAGAAGACAGCGGGTGCATGCGTGTATAATTTAAACATACCATCTCCCGTGACAATTGCCCCTTCCGACTTTTGCTATGCTTCACCGCAATACTTAGTGTATGCTTCACCGCGTCACAATGCTGTCTTGAGGCAAAGCAGACTCAGACCATTTGCAAGGAAGCCATTGCTAACAGCGGCGAATTAATTCATTGAAAAGCACGCTGCCGAACAGCAAGAAACTTGGTAGCGAACGTCGAAGTAAAGCTAGGCCTAGCTTTGCCACGGTGGTGGCTACAGCTCCAAGCGGATCTGCGTGCGAGAGCGCCAGTTCGAAGCGACTGGATAATCAAAATGGCGGCGGTGCCGTTTCGAAATATTAATGCCGTTTCGTACCTGCGGTTATGGGAATTGTCCGGAAAATCAGACGGCGAAGATTATTTGCGTCCGAAATTTCAGAAGTTTTGATACATTCACTCTATGGGGTACGTGGCGGTGCCACGAAGGCGTCCCAATTTTCGAGCACGTCCGAAAAATCGGGGGTCCAGAAAATTGCTCGTTTACTGTATTAAAGAAGAGTTAATTTCCCCTATGCTTTTCCTGGCTTCATTGTCTATTGGTGTCATGTGGTTGCAGGTACCGAAAGGCGCGTCCAAGTTTACCGTATTCTTCTCGCTCGACTATAATTGAAGGTTGCATTGTCTTTAGCCTCTACGAAAGTTGTCTACAGTCGACTTCCCGTTAATTTGACCCTGACAGGACTGAACAAATTTTTGATCGAATTACCCAGTGGGTCGAATAAAAGAAGCAGTCGAAAAATGGAAAAACACACTGCTGTATAATTTGGCATTATTTGCCCGAATTAACACGCCCCTGAATCAAGCCTGTGCCCAATTTGTGCGTGTCCAGAGTAAAACAAAAAAACAGAAGTGAAAATAAAGCTCCTAAATAAAAAAATCGAATGTGCGCCCAATTTTTTAGCAAAAAAAGCAAAATGATTAAGGGTCTAATGTGTTGCACAATGGCGGCTTGTTTCGTAAAGTCAGAATGACTTTTTAATGTAAGCCGAGAAAGCGGTTTGGTTTTGTATCCGACTGCACTGCGCAAGCAATTTTAGGCAGCATTTTCTCGGATAGAAAAAAAAGGCTTGCCTTAGAAATGGGTAAATACTGTAATCGGACATTGTGAGCTACGATTATTCTTTGAATATCTTCCTAGGGCAGGCCGAAAACAGGCGTTTTTCACTGTAGATGACATGCGTTGAATGTACTCACTGTCCCTTAAGCGCGCGCCAAGACGCGTGCCAGTAATGGGGTCACTAGTGGGGTCATCATAGCAGTTAGGTGCGTGCGTGCTGACTTCTCAAGTTCTAATTATCCGGCAAACCCAGTACCTTCTGTCGTGATCGAAACAACCGGAGTTGAATTAATGGAAGTTTACTGTAGTTATTATATGATACAGGGCATGCAGTTGTGGGTCGTTTTGTGGAGTCTCAAGAGCAGATGCTTATTTTGTTGCAAGGAAACATGCTTGGTGGCAAAATATAAGTTTTATGGACTATGGTGTGCATTAGCACCACTGTAGTGATGAATATGTTGGAAAATTTAAATTTTAGCTGTTTTTGCAATAGGCATAGTGTGCGGCCAATTGTGGTCCAATAGCCCACAAGAAGTGCAAGAACAAATAACACTCGGAGGAAAAGGCAGAAAATATTTTTTGTTTGCGTGAAGTTCCTAAGGTTTACACAGTATAAAAAGCTACATAAAAAGAAGTGCACTAAGTGATCTGGCTTGGATACTGAAGCTATAATTTAGTCAGTCAAGGACATCACATTTAAACGCAACTGGTAATGAATTAAGCTGCAAGGAATACACTTCATTTATCACTCCAGAGTTCCTAGTTATTCAATGAATGTGATATCTTGAGCAGTTTTTTTTATTGAAATGTCTGTGTGTGGTTTCAAAATACTCTAGCGTAACTGCATAGTGTATCAGATATATGATACGCAACAATTTCCGCTCTTATAATCCCAACCATATGTTTTTTAGGAAGTTGAGAATTCTGACATTTGTGGCATGAACAAAGCTTTGACAATTTTTTTTGCAAGAATACGAAAATTCATGCAAGTAGGGGTTACGGTAACATAACATTTTGGTACGAACATAATAAAGTGCCAAAGTCTGTAGGCACCCTAAGAAAGCAACCTGTGATAAGATAATGAAATGCAGAATGTTATGAGCAAGTTAAATGGTGTTCCATGCACCAACTTCAAAGCTAGTCGCTCAGTAATGGCTATTTTCACTTTCACTTGAGTTGAATTGGCAACAGACATTCCGTGCTGCCTGACACTGCTTTTCCTTTCTTTTTCTTTTTTTCATCTGGTAGGCACGAATAACCATTCTTATCCTTTACTATTTGGCCACAAGCAAATGTTCATAAATATCTCAAATTTTTTAAATAGAATAGGAATTAACTAACAACGATTATTAAATTTATATTTAAACCTTTGAGATATTTGCACACTCGATTTTGTTAATGTATTAACCAGCATGTTAAGACTCTTGGGCTAGTTGATGTTGCCTTTAATCTTGCTGAGAGCACTTCGCACTAAAAGGACTCGCATAAAATGGAGTGGCGAACACAAGCGCTTGTGTTCCCTCTCAATAGCACGTTGAGTTGGCAAAATCTGAACCACTGCGAGTCGATCGCACCGGTTGAGCTGCGCAACATTTGATGCCTTCTCTCCGCAGAAGGCTCCAACAAGCTGCCGGACGAGTTCAAACTGGACGACAAGGACTTCGAGGTGTTTAGGGACGTGCGTGGCGTAAGGTTGCAGCAGAAGCGCAGCGTGCCGGTCATCCCATCCACGCCACCGCACTTTGCAGCTTCACCTGCTCTGGATATGGGCGACTTTAAAGGTGAGCGCTGTTCCTATGGACTGTCTCCGGGTCCACCAGTACGCAGTCAACGATTTTTTCTTGGACATGTCCGATAATTGGATGCCTTTGGTGTAGTGGTAATACGAAATTGTGAAGTAAAAGAACCTGTGCCTGCTTGGTGGCTATGGCATTCGGTTGCCAAGCACGAGGTCAAAGATTTGGTTCTCGGACAATGCAGCCACTCGCCAGTGCGGGCGGAGTGGTGTGTGTGTCATACTTTGTGTGTCATACTTTGGGTGCATGCAAGGGTGGGACTCCTGCACTAATGGCACCATTTTGATACTAACACAAATTCCTGCGCCAAACTGCCCCAAACGCAGAAAATTGACCGAAATTGTGCCAAGATGCACCAGAACGGCTTCAGAATGAGTGCTCCAGCAGTGACCGCGAACAGTCAGTGGTTCCTACGAGAAAGAGTACAGCCGTTCGCATTCCGCACACCGCGCCACAACGTCTCCCGCACAATTTCTCGTAATTTTCACGCTTCATATTTACACTGAACTTTTCAGCGCTTTCGGCAAGTGGCCGTCGCGCGCACGGCTGCTCCCGGGTGTTGTCGCTGCTGTAGAAATTGCCAGGGTGGCTGTATTTAGAGTGTATTAGAATACAGTTGAGTGGGCCGAGCGGCGCGGTTCTCTCTAGCTGAGGCCCAAAACAACAAGGTAGGCTGAGGGCGCTGCGAGCGAACTACAAATTGGGGAGGCGCAGGCTGTAGTCGGTTCACTGGCCGGCTGTCTCTGTCCCCAGGGCCGGTATAACCTAAAACTATTCCAATCTGTATTTATGCACACATGGGCAAGGCCCAAGCCGTTTTGACCTATCATGAAGCGCTAATCGTATTCAGAATAAAAAGTCGGTTTCGCCCAAAAGGCGGAGCATCGATTGCGATACCTAATTAGTAGACAGCTATACCAAGTAACCAAGTATATCAAGAAAGGGGTTTGGCAAGGAGACACAATCTCTCCAATGCTATTCACTGCATGCTTAGAAGTATTCAAGCTCTTAGACAGGGAAGGCTTAGGAGTAAGGATCAACGGCGAATATCTCTGCAACCTTTGGTTTGCAGACTAACATTCTCCTATTCAGCAACAATATGGACCAATTGCAGCAAATTATTGAGAACATTAACCGAAAAAATGTAAGAGTGGGGTTGAAGATTAATATGCAGAATACAAACCTAATGTTTGTATTCTGCATATTAATAATGGGGATCGTCAGGGGATCGTCACCTGGCAATGGAGTTGCCAGGTGACGATCCCCTGGCAATGGAGCAAGAATTCAGGATCGCCAGTCAGCCTCTAGAGTCTGTATAGGAGTACATTTATCTAGGTCATTTACTCACAGGGGACCCTGATCATTAGAAGGAAATTCACAGAAGAATAAAATTGTGTTGCAGCGCATACAGCAGGCATTTTCAAATCCTGAGTGGGAGTTTACCACTGTCGTTGAAAAGAAAAGTGTACAATCATTGCATTCTATCGGTGCTAACATATGGGGCAGAAACTTGAAGGTTAACAAAAAAAAAAGCTCGAGAACAAGTTAAGCACCAGACAAAGAGCAATGGAACGAAATATGTTAGGCCTAACGTTAAGGGACAGGAAGAGAGTGGTGTGGATCAGAGCGCAAACGGGATAGCCTATATTCTCATTGACTTTAAGTGAAAAAATTGAGCTGCGCAGGCCATGTAATGCGTAGGATAGATAACCGGTGGACCATTAGTGTTACAGAATGGATACCAAGAGAAGGAAAGCGCCGTCGAGGACGGCAGAAAACTAGGTGGGGTGATGAAGTTAGGAAATTTGCAGGCGCGAGTTGGATTCAACTAGCGCAAGACAGGGGTAATTGGAGATCACAGGGCGAGGCCTTCGTCCTGCAGTGGACATAAATCTAGGCTGATGGTGATACCAAGTAAGGTTAGCAAAAGGGTGTTTATCGGCCGCATAAACTCGGAAACATTAGCTTAATAACTAAATAAAAAATGATGTGACGCGCGCACAGGCAAACAGAATTGCAGCTCACTCGATGACCGCGGAAACTCCCTGCGCGGCAGCAACTGCGAGCGAACTGAACTTCGTGCTGCTTCGCTTCAACGCGAACTAAGCGGCGAAAACAGCACACACAAAGCTACCAGCACTCGGCACACTACGTCCCCATCGCAGATCGCTTTGAAAATAGGGCCCGCGCGGCCGCGCCTTACGCAGCAGCCGCCGGAGTAGAACGTGCCCTTCCCTTCCCCCGGTGCATTACGCACGAGAGAAGACGGCTCCCCGCTTTCCTCCCTTGCACGCGCGAGATTCAGCCGTCATCGTCAGCTCACCCTCTCATGCTTTCACTCGCACATACAGCATACGGCTCGCGGCGACATTATCGCCCTTGGACTTTATACAGAACAATCACGACGACGGCATGAATGCGCCTGGAGTGTCATATAATCACAATAATAAAAACAGATTACACATTTTAATGACATGTACACACCTTGAAACACACAGACGAAAACTTTTGCAGAACATATACAAGTCACACACACCTTTACATCCTGCTTTAATTTTAGGAGACGATCCCCTAGTACCATTACCTGACGTGCTTAAATTTTGAGACGACACTGGATTTTTACACAAACTATAGATGAACACAGCTTTTGCTGTTTTTAAATTTTAGTTTATACCACCCTGTGTTTGGCGCAGCAAAGCCTGAGTCGCTTTTGCGCCACTAAACCCCATTAACTAACTAACTAAAACAGATTGGAATAGTTTTACATTACACCAGCCCCGTTGCGAATCTCCGGCTCTGCGGTGACGTATTGTCACGGTGGTAAAATACGTATTTTACCACCGTAGATACGGTGACCCAAAAATTATGTTATCGCGTAGATTGGACCGCATAAATTAACATTTGCCGCTATTATCATGAGCCTCGGCGCGGGAATATATAGTTCCATCATAGAGCGACCGATGTTTTCGGCTTTACAGGAAAGCATGTGCCATGCCGCCGGTCAACCCACTCTTCCGTAATCTAGTACACTATAGCTACAAAGCGCGCTTCTACTACGCGCTTCGTGTTGGTTTAGTCTGTGTTTCATTGTGGTTTCGAAGTGCACTGGAATATTATATATTCCATTATTCCACGAAAACACAGATTGGCCTGCTCTAAACTGCTTCAAAATGCAATTTTGTCAGCTCCAAACTGCTCCAATACTCAACTTTACTTGCTCCAAAAATTGCTCCAAAATGACTTCGGGCAGTCCTACCACTGTGCATGCCAATGAACCTCAGGTGGTCAAAATTTATGCAGAGCTCTAGTCGGCAGACTCTTTTCGACGACTACTTCGCTCAGTAGAAATTAGATGGCGGCTCCGGCATGCCCAGCCTAAGGTGCCTAGATAACGGAAATCCAAGGTAGCACCATTCTTTCATCTTGCCACCGTCCCCCACACTCGCACTTACTATTTCCTCCTTTTTCTCACCTGTGATTTGTGCATTGTTGGCACATGATGTTCCAAGCCTCTAGCGGTGATATTTAATATTTTGCAGAAGGTTCCAATCTAGGGCACATGCACCAGTGATCCGGTCTGATTTCTGCCGAAATGAAAGATGTAGTCGTAGTCCAGACATTATATACTGGCTAGTGTGCAGTGCGCTGGCTCTCCTCAAGGAGGGAGGGTAGCGCCATTTTTGATGGATGCTTCCAAAACCCATGAAGGGGCAACGTTTGCAGCGTTCCCGCCGCATTTGCATGTGTGTACTTTTCCCATGCTTGCTCATCATTGCAAGGTTGCATTTGTTGCAGCGTTCCAGCAGCATAGGCCTAACGGCGGCAAAACCAAGTGCTGATCTCAGTAATAACGGAACGTACCTAATGCTCTGTCCTCATCATTAGATGAGACTAAGCAATTACTTATTTCACCATTTATTTCTTGCCGGCAGGGCAGAGAACAAGCAATTGGCATGAATTTCGATTGAGAGGAGCGCATGCGAGGTTCTATATCTACGGGTGTAAAATATAGCCTGCACAATGTTCGCAGGTAGACAGCCCTCACAAGTTTTCAACCTTATAGGGGGTGCATCAATACTGTGATGGGGAGGAGGCTGGAGGAGGAAATTTTCTGGAAAGGAGAAATGCTACCTTGAAAACTTTCATTACCCAGCAATTTCTTTCCTAAAGATCATCAGCCTTGGTGACGGCTCGTTTCCCAGTTCCAGCGACCGGAATGCAGAACACTGGCTGCAGACACTGCAAACAATGCATGGAATGCAACAGCACTCTTGTACTTAGGTTTAAGTGCGCATTAAAAAACACCAAATGCCCCAAAATACATCCAGAGACCCATACTGCGTTGCCTCTCAACAGTTATGCGTTGCTTTGGGGCATTGTATCCCATAATTTAATTGAAACGATTCCCGGCCTAGCCCGAAAGTGCACTGCGTATTCATCTGTGCACTGACACTGGGCTACTTCCGCCTAACTACCATTAAAAATGTATCCCTTGGGTGAATCCTTAACAGAAACCGAGAGCTGATTTGTGGTTGCAGTGCACTCGGTCTTATAACCATAGAGAATCTAAACACAGGTGAAGAATGATGACATTAGTGCTGGTTAAAAAAAATACTGTGCAGAGAACAGTGCTGGTAGGAGCCTTACTATACTCTTGAAAACTGTCTGCCAATGACGGAAAAGCTGCGGAGGCAGTGCATGCACAAGTAAAAGTGTTCCTGAAGAAGTTTTCATCTTCATCTACGTTGTTTAACCAAGCGAAAAGAAAACATAAACACGTTATAAGACAATAGAGTAGAACCTGATTGATTTGATCCCGTTTCGTACGATTTCCCAGCACCAATGTGTGCCATCAGGAATACCAATCCAGTTGCGCTTCTTTGTTTTTGCCAGTTTATGCATTCCCAGCAGACACAATTTTTCGGCGCTTACGTTCAGTACATTGCCAAACTGTGATCGTATATGTTTTCCAGCATCTAGGTCCCATGTGAACAAGAAAAAACATTCGCGCGTGGTCGAGAGCAGTAGGTGCCTGCCACGGCAGCTTCCCCACAGTACTCGCCCACCCGTGTCACATGAAAATGCCGCCACGCCCTCAGCTTCCGCTTCTCGTATCAGCAAACCTCCTCGCGGGTCATCGCACATCACATTCACAGCTAGCACAACCAAACCTATTGCAATAAGGTCCTTTGCCTATGCTTTTCACAGCGTGTGTGGCGTAGTGCCGTTGGAAGTATACTGCGCGCTTTTAATAGGGAATAACCCAAAAGCGCTGCCGTTGCCTACTGCAGGCAGCGCGTAAGTGAGCATCGTGTTTTGCTTCTGAGACATCTCTGGCGGCATTATATGCTCTGGCGCTTCACGAGCTCGATTTCGTTTCGGCTTCTCGTTGCAATCTTGAAACATCACGCAATAGGAAACGACAAAGCACACCTTGGGCCGATCGGGGCCAGCCTGATGCGCGTCGACGACTCGTACCGCAGCAATTCTCGCCGAGTGGGCACGTCAAAACTTCCCACCAAAATACCCCGCCACGTCGAATTTGAGGAGCGCAAACTTGCATAAGCTTGACGTAGCCACTATAGAATGACAACGCGCGTCTCAGGTCGCTTTTACCCCCACCAGCACTGCATATGTCGGTATATCATACTGCAACGATTCAAACAACACTTTGCATTCTGAAGATGTAATTGAATCTGACAGGTTTTGGAGCGCAGCGCTTAGGTGCCCGTTCCTGTGTTGAGCGTTGGCGTCCCTCGGTGTAACCGAGCCAACGAGCACAGCGAATGATGAAAGAGCGAACGCAGAGTGCAGCGGGGGATAGAAGAAAACAAGAGCGAAGAGAGTGCAAGGAAGAAAGCGGCGGAGGAGGGTGCAGCGGAAGCATGAGGAGGAAAGCGTAGGAGGCGAGTATGGCGAGTGTGTCCACTGATACCATATATGGAGACAAAGCGCTGGCATGAGCTTGTGACTGCGACTGCGCAGCATATTTTTGGCGTATGTCGGTTGTGTTCGCACACGTGGACCAGATGAGGGAAATTAGTAAAGCATACATTATCAAGAAAAAATTCACCGACAAATACGATACTCCCTAATGCGAAATTTGAGTGCAGCTCTACGTGTTTTCATTTCGCGATGTATTGGCTGACGCAGACAATTTGTTTCGTGTGGCACGTCGCAAACAGAGCGAAGTGTGGCGCGACTGCCTTTCTAATCTGGTGATCGCAAGAGCCAGTGCGTGAATGAGGCATGGGCGCGATTCACAGCAGCAGCCGCCGCCGACAGACCTACTAGACCACGCCCGCTACTCTGGTGCCATCTCGTAGCCATCGTTGCCACACTATGCTTCTCTTATGCTTTTGTCATACCCTCCTCCGCTTTACACCTCATGGTTCCGCAGCACCCGCCTCCTCCACTTTCCCCCTCGCGTCTTTCATCTCCCACTGTGCTCTGCATTCGCTTTCATCTTTTGCTGTGCTCGTTCGCTCGGTTACGCTGCCAATGCTCGCCGCAGGAATGGGTGCCTAAGAGCTGCGCTCTAAAATGAGGCGAGATGTGTCAGCCAGCCCTCTCTAGCACTGCACGAGAAAGCTTTTGGAGCAGGATGACAGTCGCACATTTATAGCGCGTTTCAATGTGTGATCGAGCTCTGTTTCACGAACATACCTTTTCTTGGCGTTTCTTTTGCGTTATTTCTTTACTGTATAGTTTTCCTCTGCATGTAAGTGCAGACACAATTTTTCTTAGTATGGTGTACACCCATGTTTCTGAAGGAAACCTTCAGTTGATAGTAGGCACTCGTGGTGTGTTCTCTCCCTTTGTGCTTGTGTGGTTGTAGCGCAAAATTTTCGACATTAATCAATACCAACTTGCTCAGTTCACCTCCCTGATGAAATAGAATTTCTGGTAAATGGCGGTTTTTAAATATTATGCAGCGTTGTCTTGCACATTTCTTAAACCATTAAATAGTGTACTTACTTATTCACCCACTGGCATTGCCATCAATCACCTGTGGCACATTCTTTTTGCCATTTCACAGCACATTGCCATAGTGGCACTGGTTGAATGCGTCAATAAATTTACCTTAGTTACTGGGGTACTACAAGTGCTGCAAGCAAACAGCACCACAGACATGGATTGGCGCCACTCTCCAAACATAAATAAATCAAGCTATTGTCAACTGAAAACAAGCCACAGCTGTATAGTCGGGTTGCATGTTCCTTAGTAGTAGGGGTGTGCGAATATTAAATTTTCAAATGCGAAGTGAGCTTGAATAATGAAAACCATGTGCGAAATAGAACGTTTTTTGAATACGAGTACTATTGGTTTTGTAAAAATTAAATTTTGTTCATTACAGAAAGGTACGAAAGAAAAGATCTGGTTTATTAATAGCACAGCAAATAACGTACGGGAAAATCATGCTTTGTGGTCAACAAAATTCTCTAGTACATCACTTTTGCTTGACAGTATCGTAACTGCAGTTATTTAATGTCGTGGAGGAAGGATAGCCGCTTGACATGTTCGGGGAGCACGAACCACCTTCCTGTACATCTCAATTCCTTCCAACAACGAAAATAGCTGCTCACTGAACACGCTAGTCTCTGGTATCGACAGGTATCTCTTGAGCGGATACCGTAGCCATAAGCATCAGCAACGGCCCCATGACAGTGCCCCTTTCCTACTTTCTGTGTGCTTCACTTCAAGGCAAATATGCTTTACCACAATACATTTTGTATGCTTCGCATAACACTGCTTTCCTTTGGTGAAGCTGACTTAAAAAACCAACATCAATTTTTGTGGGTTCGAATAGAAGTGCCTTTCAAATCGAATATTCGAAGTTTTGGATATTCTATGCTACTTATTAGCCGTCCAAACCCGAGCTTTTGTGCTGAATTCATTTTTTGCATTTTGTGTTGCATTCATTACAGGGGGTTGTAGTGAGCGTTAGCTTCGCTTAGGTTTAGTGCCACGTGTGCAGTGTGACAGACGCCTTGGGAACTAGCTCTCCTACCTTGATCTACATGATAATGCTAACCCTGTCTAGGTTTATCCAACTCGAGGGACACTTGGATCACAATTTTTCGTTGCATGAAATGGTGCGCCACCTCTTTGTTACGTTTCATGACGGTAAAAATGGGAACAGGAATCGTCTTGTCAACTTTTGGCCGCAGTGCGGCCTGCAGCAAGCTTCATTTGAGCTATGATGCAACAAGTTACTATGTATCTGGCAAACAATTGGTTCACAGTTTAGTTATCTCTCTGATGAAGCAACGACCTTGACAGGGAGAGACGTTATTAAGAGAGGGAGCAGACGGAATGTCATTGTACTCCGCATGTTTACTTTAGCTCAAAAAATTCCATGCACTGCACTCATGCTGACCCCTCATAATTTTCGCAGATGACTTTGTGGACCTGAACACCAACGAAAAGCCTATACAAGACGAGCTTCAGTACGTGCCACTGGACTGACCGAGTGCCGCCGAAGAGCTTGTAACCATGACTTGCAGTCCATGTCGGCACCTGATTGACTCAGCACTGCAGAGTGCAGACAGTTTTAAGACCTTCTTTTTTCTTCTTTAAGTGCAGGTAGGAAGGGACAGCACATAATCTGAACTTCCTGGATTCTATGCGAGTGCTTCACTGAAAAAAACGCAAAAATGTGGGAGCTCAGATGTGTTTGGCCTGCCTTCTCTTGTCTTAACAAAGGCAAGGTTCCTACCGACAAGTTTCTCGCACTGCATTCAGGCTGTCGGAATGCACCTGTATTGGCTGCAAATAAAGTACTCTTCTAAACACTTAAGCAATGTGTATTTAAACGAAAGTTGCTAGTGTGGCTGATGTGGCCCAAATCTTTGCCCCCTTTGTCCAGACTCCACAACTTCATTGCTCTCCGTGAAGGCAAAAGGAAACCTAGTGTTCATAGTCAACGCGGTTTGAAACGAAATTTCCCAGCAATAATCTATTCTTTATGCGTTGTTTCCTGTCCTTTGCTTGCATTCCTGCAAGTGCTAACCAGTCCTTGGGCCTTTTAGCTCAATAGGGGAAGAAAAGAGATAGTTCACTGTTGCTGGGGCATGCTGTGGGCATGAGCACTGCGCTGCCTTTTCATCCACTTCAATTTATTTTATAATAAGTATGACCATCTAATTATATAGAACGATTTCTATTCAATTAAAGAAACTTGCTTGGCATAATTGCCATTCGGTGTTTTACCTCGTGCACGTATTTGTGAGGTGCAAGCCAGAGCCCTCCACTAAGCCTTTCTTCCCAAGGCAATTGAAAACGGTGCGCCTTCACAAGGGTCGTGATCGGAATACACGAATGTATCTTTAGTGACACGAAGAAACGCGCAAAACATCAGCGGTTTGTAAAAAGGTGCACCTTCCTTGCCTGATGAGTTGGTGGGGCGAGCGGTGGTAAGGTGTGTTTGTGTACATTGCGAAGATTCTTTGGGCTCCATAACCTAATCTTTTTGGTTAAAGAGGTATGTGCTGAAGCGAAATTCTAATCTCTTGAGGCTGGTATGGTATTCTTTTGAAATTATACTTTGGCTAATATTGCTGTAAGAAGTTCATTGGAAGAGAAAATTAAAGCCAACCTTCCATGTTAAGTTTCCCATCGATATGCCAGCACAGCCGTGGCAGTACGATGTCACGAATTTCAATTTACTGGAAAAAAATCTTGAACATGGTCCTGAATATAAACCTACCGCTCTGCTAGCCGTAAACAATGGCCCTCTTCGATTATCCGTCTCCGACAGTTCCGGACTGTCCGAAAGACTGCATACGCAACGCTCATTAGCTGAAAGCACGGTCTCGAACAGTCCGGGATTGTCGGGGAACGGATAATCAAAGAGGCCCAATGTCGTAAGGTCGCTTCAGTCATGAGAACAATGCAAAACAAAGTGGTAAAAAGTTAAGAGGGATAAAGTGCCTCGGAAAGGCCGGCAAAGTTTCATCAGGGGCAGTGAGAGGATGGAAAGCCTTTAGAGACCTGAACAGAAACTGTTGACTGCGTGCTTTGGTGGTTTTAGAAGAGTGGTTTAATCAGCCAGATGTTTAAATTTTTCGTACAAGCAACATCTGCCTCTGAATAATCCAGCTCAACATCTGCCATCTGGCGATTTTTAGAGTGCAGCACTTAGGCGGCCGTTCCTACGGTGAGCGTTGTTCGAGTCGGCGGCGTAATCGCGAAAACAAGCACAGCGAAAGATGAAAGAGCGAACGTGGAGCGAGAGATGAAAGACGCGAGCTGCAAACGGCGTGACTAATGAGAGTGGCCTCTTCAGTGACGTCCTCGCGGGAAGCTGGTGTTATGTGGATGCGCCCAACTGCACGCTGCATACTCATATCTGGTCTCAACCGGACCACTCGTTTTCTACTATCGTCTGCTCGCGTCAGCTCTCGCTCGTGCTTGTTTGGTTAGCTTGGTTTGGTCTCGTTCGCACTTGCTTCGAGTGTCAATGATTTGCGATTGTTTTTTTACTGTGGTGAGTATAAACCGAGACATCCTGATGGAAAGGTCCTTGGAGACAGTGCGCCATATGAGATTCTGTATGACAAAACAGACCTTTAATACAAGGACATGGACGCTGCACCCAGTACACCATGCTCCTTGATTTTAGAACGCGGCAACACCGCAACAGAAGAGAGCACACCAACATGATTATAGTCAGTGGCAACGATGTCGTCCTCTTCATAAGACATGACTCGCGATAAGAACGAAGAACGCAAGCGCAGCACCGACCTGTCCGCAGACGAAGGAAAAAGCACATGACATTTCGCACCTGCAAAGACGATGCGAGATTTTTGTGCTCTCGCGTGACTGCTGCAGCGGCTCGCCGTCAATTGGTGTGGCCGCTCCGCTGCAGCTGCATTCTAATGCTGGCGGCGCACCACGTCCGTTTTACCGCTAGTGTGTATGGAGCTTTCTGCAGCAACGATTACTCCGAGATAGCACCAGAGTAGCGTGCGTCGTATTTTCACCGATAACGCCATCAATAGGGTAGGTGGCGACCGCGTCAGAACAAAGCTCTGCATGAGCGGAGGTATGTCTGCAGCGGCTGCTCAGAATCGCGCTCACGCCTTACTCGCGCACTGCCTCTCGCAATCTCTCGATTAGCGAGTCAGTCGCGGCACGAGGCAGCACAAGGCAGATTAAACGTGTGGCACAAGGCAGATTGTCTGCGCCAGCCAGTATATAGCCAAATGAAAACGCATATAAAGCTCTGCTCAAATTTCACATTAAGGAGTACCGTAATTGTCGGTAAATTTTTAAAAGTGCTGTAAAACTTAAAAATGATCGGCCCGTATACGGTGACGCTAAAAGTGACAGCATGCATGTTTCCACCATTCATCACGCGTAGTAGTCGGCGCTTTGAGTTCCTGCCTTCATGATCAGCCAGCGTCGTAACGTTTCTTCGCCAGAGATTGTGGTGGCGTTACTATAGTTGCAGTCATCGTCGCCTTGTTGCACACGCACAGAAGTTAGCCTTGCACAAACATCTGGTTCTGCTAACGCTTTCACCAACCCCAGCATGCTGCATAGGCACTAGCTACCTGCTAAATTGTTGATCTTGTCATTTTTAAAATGTTTTGCATAACAGTGACTTCCAAGTGGATGAGGTCATTTTTTTCAGGCACAGTAGTTCGAACAATAATGTTGGTTGGTTCAGGTGAGTTATATAATGGACTACATCTCGCAATACGCTAGAATAGATAGCTCTGCAAGAAGTAGGCCACCACATCTAACAAGGTGCAAGAATTATTTTCATGCGCTTCCATGTATCACTCCAAAATTCGCCGCGATATTTCCATTTGAAGTGCCAGAGAGCAGGAGGATAGGAATAAACTTTATATTTCCAACGGTTATGGCTGTTGGTGCCCGGGGTTAGGCTGCCAGGGGTCCATCGCCTGAGAAAAATCTTCCGAGATCCTCGGCAATAGCCCTGGCCCGCTGGACAGAGCAGACACTTCGTATATAGCTTGATGCATGTGCGTGCCACTGTGTGCGTGCTCTGCATTTGACTACAGCCTGGGGTAGCAAACATCAGGCGCTTTGCAAGACAGTGAACAGACAGGGATGACTGGCGTTGGAGAGTATATATATTATAAACACTATGCGAGTGAAAATTAAGCTACAATGAGAAGCGCATCACTTTTGTGCAGGCTCTTAGAATGGCTCTAGAGCCTGGCGTACATTGATTGCACTCGAACTCCGTGTAAAACAGTCTTTGCTGCCAGATACTTGGCTGATAATAAACCTGAAACACTTCTCGGAAGGTTTGTCGGTGAATGAGAAGTGTCTGCACAGTGCCGCTGAGCCCACAATGCCCTAATGAGCATGTGCAAGTAGGTCTTCACCGCGTGAGACTTGGCGGGGGGGGGGGGGAATGCAGATTGAAAAAATAATTTGGTATGTTTATTAGAGATTTTCATAGCAAAATTAGACTTTGCCATACTATCTTCATGTGTAAAATACTTCGGCAGAACCCATCTCACGATGACCATCAACGGTAATGCGTTTAGCATTGAATTAATATGGCAACTCAATGTAGTGCTACCACGGAAACGAGTTAAGTACAAGGTGTTCACTGCAGCGGCACTCCTCTTTCGTCCTTCCCTAATGGCGCTCGGCGCCATCTAGCACCGCCACCATGCAGTCTGCGTGTGGCCTCTGAAATGCATGGTGCGCCGGTGCGTGCGAACGCTGAGAAATGTGCAATGCGACATCCGGGCTCCTCTATCACGCTCCTTTCTGGACATGCTACGCCATCTAGTGGCGCTACCGACAAGTCCACGCGTGGCCTCCATGACGAGAAACGTGGCAGTAGTTCTCTTGCTTGCCGCACATCCAGTAACACATACTCTGTGACCCATGTTGGCGAGACATTCATTGCAGAGCGGCACAGTGCATTCATGGTGCAGCTTGCTAAGGTGTCGGTGTGAAAGACGTTCCTTGTGAAGCAGCACATACCAAGTGCATTTGTGGCACAGCCTGCTAAAGCGTCGGCTTGCTGTCCTTGAACACGTGTGAAGTAGGTTCGATTCCGCCAAGCATCGGAGAAGGTTAAGGCACTTTTGTAGTGACAATTGATAGTGTTGTGTTGCACAAGCTGTAGCGCCACCGGCTACTAGCGCCACCTACTGCTGCGAGCAGAAGGCGGAGTGACGAGAGCAGGGCTGGGTAGTTTGAGGATGAAGAATAAAGCACTTATATTCGTGATCGCTCTGAGCTCGGGTGTCGGCACCACTTCTTCTGTCTACATGTGACAAACTGGCGACGAGGGTGCACCGAACTACATGAACAGCCATGCCTACCTTCGGTAGCATCTAAGCGTTCGAAGGGGAAGGCACGCCTGGCCTGCTTACGTGGAGCACGTCCAAGAGTTCTTCGAAGCCAACGACGTCGTGACAGCAAAGAAAAGGTCAATATTTTTGAGCTGCTGCTGGCCTCGTACCTATGCACTACTTCGAAACCTTGTAAAGCCGGAAACGCCCCAAAATAAAACGCTCGACGAGATACTGGCCGTACTTGGCAGGCACTACGCCCCCACCCCATCCGTCGTAGTGCAACGCTTTCGCTTCAATTCGAGGGGGCGTTCCGAAGGAGAAGCAGTCAGCGACTTTGTTGCGGCTCTCAAGTGTTTGTCTGAACACTGCAATTATGGAACTGAACTCAACAACATGCTGAGAGACCAAATAGTATGTGGTATAAACAACGCAGCGGTTCAGAGGCGGCTACTCGAGAGTTCCGACCTCACATTCGAGGACGCAGTGAAAACTGCCCTGGCGATGGAAGCCGCTAAAAAGGATGCCGGTGAACTGTGTCAGGCAACTGCAAGTAGTTTACCGGGTTTGCCTACTCACCGGGTATCGGCCGCGGCCAAGAGCATGGCGTCTTACCGCTGCAGCGACCGAAGTCATATAGCGTCATAAGTCATATAGACACAGCAAGTCGCAGTGTCACTACTGCATGAAAGTGGAGCACTTGGCAGCCGTCTGCAACTCGCGAAAGGCCGACACATTCGCGAAGGAAAACACGTATGCTTGAGGACTGGCCCGCCACGATCAAAACGTACCGCGCAGGTAAACGCTGTTGACGACGCCGACATGCTTATGTTCTTCGTGATGCTGACGTTTTTGACATGTGGCACTTAAGCGGTGAGCCGACTGTGCCGCCCTTCCTTTTCACCGTGGAACTGTTCGGGAAGCCGTTTCTGATGTAGTTGGAAACAGGTGCAAGCGTCTCCGTAATGCCAGTAAACAAGTTTCAACATGCCTTTCCCGAAGAGAGTCTAGACCCTTCAAACGTATTTTTGCGCGGGTTTAGTGGGAGATTGAGCAAGTCAAGGGCAAGGCAAACGTTTGCGTTGGATACAAGGGGCACGAACCGGTCCTTTCTTTGTACCTCACGAGTGGCACTACTCCATCGTTGCTCGGGCGCAACTGGTTCCAAGCTTTGGGCATTGGCGTCGAAGGATTCAAACAAATTAACCAAGTTAGTGATGTCAGCGAGTTGATTGCTCGCTTTCCTGAGGTGTTTGCAGAAAGCATTGGCACGTTCAAGGGATTCTCCGCCAAAATTCTTGTGCCTCCAGATGCAGTGCCGAAATTCTGCAAACCACGGCCACTTCCGTTCGCTTTAGTTAACCTCGTAACGCAGGAGATCCTGAGGTTGCAGCGTGAGAACATTCTTGTTTCCGTGAAGACAGCCAAATGGGCAGCGCCGATTGTGCCTGTTCAGAAAAAAACGGCACAATAAGAATTTGCGGAGATTTCAAGCAAACAGTTATTGCTGTGTTCCTCATGGAAACCTACCCAGTTCCGCGTGCTGAAGAGCTGTGGCCAGCCATGTCGGGAGGTCAGAAGTTTACAAAACTTGACCTGCGAGACGCCTACCAGCAGATACCTCTGCATGCAGAAAGTCGTGAATATGTGACCATCAACACACACATGGGTCTCTTCCAGTATAAACGCTTACCTTTTGGCGTTTCTGCTGCACCTGCTATGTTTCAGTGAGCGATGGAAAACCTGCTTCGTGGTGTGCCGAAAACAGCTGTGTACTTTGATGACGTTGTTATTACAGGCATCCACGACAAAGACCATTTGGAGAATCTGACGATTGTCTTGCAGAAACTTGGGGAAGTGGGCCTTAGGTTGAAGCTGCAGAAGTGTGTGTTCTTCGCTCCCGAAGTGGAATACCTGGGCCACATTATATGCAAGCAGGGTCTAAAGCCCGACACCAAGAAGGTAGAGGCCATCAACAATGCGCCAGAGCCACAGAATGTGAAGGAGCTTCAAAGCTATCTTGGCCTGCTTAATTTCTACAGACGGTTTTTGTCAAACATCTAAACAAGTCTGCGTCCCTTGCATCAGCTACTTCTTGAAGGGTAAAAGTGGAGCTGGGGGAAAGAGCAACAACAAGCATTCATCACAAGTAAAAGGCTCTTGTCTAATGCACCTGTTCTGGTCCACTACTGTTCTGAGAAACCACTTCTGCTCAGTTGAGATGCGTCACCGTATGGTGTTGGTGCAGTCTTGGCACAGACCGAAGCAGATAGAACCGAAAGACCTGTAGCTTTTTCTTCACGTACTATGCTTGCTGCTGAGCGGAACTATAGTCAGACTGACAAGGAAGGTCTTGCTCTGGATTTTGGTGTCCGCAAATTTCATCAGTACCTGCGGGGAAGGCCGTTCACTGCTGTAACAGACCACCAGCCATTGCTAGGACTTTTTGGTTCAAGTCGAGGTGTGCCAAGCCATGCATCACCGAGAGTCCTCAGGTGGGCACTTACACTATCAAGTTATCAATTCAAGCTCGTCTACAAGCCAGGCAGTATGCTAGGCCATGCTGATGAACTCAGCCGGCTACCTCTTCCTGTAACTGAGGTTCACGACTCTACGCCTGCGAATGTCTTCATGTTAGAACAAGCGTACCCTGATGTCCTGTCACTTGCAGCCGTTAGACGTGCCACGGCAAGGGATCCCATGCTGTCACAAGTGGCTGAGGCTGTCCTGACCGGGAGTCCTATTCCGGAAGGTGGAGACTGGGACCCTTCTACTACGAGGACCCATGATTAGTGTGCATGAAGGATGCCCCTTGTGGGGAGCCCGTGTCATCGTTCCCAAGTCCCTGCAATCCCACGTACTTAAGCTTTTGCACGCTGGCCACCCTGGAATTGAGAAATCAAAGATGATTGCTAGGTCCCATGTGTGGTGGCCGGGAATAGACAATGACATGACGAACCAGGTGTGGAACTGCCCTGTTTGCCAAGCGCACCAGAAGTCTGCACGGATGATACCAGTTATGCCATGGCCATTTCCTGAAAAGGCCTGGTCCAGGATCCATGTTGATTTTGCAGGTCCATTCATGGGACACTACATCCTCGTGATGGTGGATGCTTTTCCCAAGTAGGTAGAAGTTCACCCTCTTCCGTCACCATCTGCAGAGGCAACGATCCCTGTGTTCAGGACTGTCTTTTCTCATCATGGTCTGCCAGACATCATTGTTTCCGACAAAGGGTCAGCATTCACCAGCAGCCAGTACGCTGACTTCCTGAACAGGAATGGCATCCGTCGCATGATGGTGCCTCCATATCACCCTGCTTCTAAGGGGGTTGCAGAGCGGGTAGTACATCAAAGATAAACTGAAGAAAAGAACACCGGGTGAATTCAGGACACAAGTGGCCAGGGTGCTCTTCCACTACCGCTCAACGCCTCATGATGTAACAGGCCGTGCGCCGTGCTAGTTGCTCATGGGAAGAGGAATCAAGACGCCCTTGGATGTCATGCGCCGAAGTTTTTGATCATCTGTTCAATTGAAGCAGATAAAGCAAACACTGCATGAGGACAAGGGTTGCCGCATTGCGCCAATAATGGATCCCAGTGCCCCAGTGTTCACCAGGAACTTGCGATCAGGTCCACCATGGGTACCTGCTTCTGTTAGCAATCCTACGAGCTGCGCCTCATCTGAGGTTGTATTACAAGATGGAACTGTGTGGCACAGACATGGGGACCACTGCCGCCCTAACCTCGTACAGCCGCCACCTCCTAAACACTGTGCCTCTAGATCAGCCAGCTCAGCAACAAGCAACAGCGCCTTTGGAGCCTGCAGCAGCTACTGCCGAGTCAGAACAGCCACCAAGTCAGTCCCACAACAGAAGTGAGGTGCCAGCAGCAGTGTTCCCATTGGGAGGAAGCCCTGTCGCTATGAGAAAAAGTGCCCGGACAAGACGCCCTGTGAACCGGTATTCTCCATGACAAGAACTAAAGGGGAAGGACCGTGACAATTGATAGTGTTGTGCGGCACTAGTTGTAGCGCCACCGGCTACTAGCGCCACCTACTGCTGCGAGCAGAAGGCGGAGTGACAAGAGCAGGGCTGGGGAGTTTGGGGATGAAGAATAAAGCACTTTTATTCGTGTTCGCTGTGAGCTCTGGTCTCGGCCCACTTCTTCTGTCTACATGTGACTTCGTCTGTCGACATGTGACAGCACATACCTATTTACCCGAGTTAGCGTCAAAGACATTCATTGCAGAGCTGCACACACCAACTGGCACATACCCAGTGACCCAAGGTGGCATTGAAGTAGTTCATTAAAGACGACCACACACCGAGTGGCACATACCCAATGCTACAAGTCGGCATCAAAGAGTTCCATTGAACAGTGATATCTACTCAGTCTAGGGTTGCCAACCATCCCAAATTTAGTGGGACCATCCTGAGTGTCCACTTGACCTGATCACGATGGTCACATGTCCCGATATTCTGCTGCATAATAATAAATAAACCAGACAAGCTTTTGTATTGAGTGACAGTTCGTTTCTCTAGTTTTGTCTTCTGTTGCATAGGTCCATGTTTTTAAATTACCTAGTATCTAAAAACTTTGGCATACGTGCCATATCCATTCCCAAACGACGGTTCTCTCTGAGTAATAGAAGCGAGTATTGAAGGCCATGCGTTTACATGCACTGAAACCGTTTGCGGAGCTGTAAACACGTCACAGATGTCATGTTTTGAACACTTATTGCAACAAAAACAACTTAGGTCATTGATGGGTATGTGACAGTCCATATGTGCCGCTCATCCGTTAAGCCGTTTCATGCCAACCTGTGTTACTGGGAGTTGGTAAATCTATGGTCTAACGGGCTGCTGTGCCGATGGAACAGGGTTCGAAACCTACCGTCAGAACAACTTGGTTCATTGGGTATGTGGCACTGGGAGTGCGCCACTGTTCAATGAACCTCTCTGACGCCAACTTGGATCACTAGGTATATGCTACGGGGCATGCGCCAGTCTTCAGTCAGTGCTCCGTTAAAGCAGTTTCTTAGTCTTGACCAAAACACTGCTCTAACACAGCGCTAAGTGCCATAATTGGTACAGTATTAGAACCCTCTCGACGAGGCTAATAAAAACCTGTTGAAACTCGGCACATCTTTTGAGATGATTTTTGAAAACGCTGCCTATTAGGTTACGCACGTGTGTTGCCGTATAGTTCATAAAATTGTGTAAGGAGCAATGTCCAAAATTCTTGAACATGCAAAGAATTGCTTATCCTGCGTCTTTGTACATTCCTTCTAACGGTCTTGCTCAAAGACGAGCGTTGGAGTCCTGTATTCCCGGCATGTCCAATTTTGAATTGCACTGTAGAAGCGTTCAAAAAGCCTGTCTGTGTCGTTGCTTTGTTTTAAATACAGACGTCTCAGTTCTTCTGTAGCGTAATTACGTTGACATCTGTCTGTTTGCTTTTGTTTTGCTGCTTTTTGCTTCGACTCTTTCCATGACTGTGAAAGAGGCGTCCTGTAGGCAGTGGCTGCGGTGCGTCGCGTTGCTATAGTTCCGGTAGTCGGCGTTTTGATTTGCACAGATATCTCACTTTTCGTTGGTATTGTGTACGTGTTGACAATCCAGATGCTGCGTCGGCATAAGATCTTCGAGTGCTGAGGTCTTCGAATATCGATTGCGATTCTTGCGTCTAGCTCATTTAACTGGCTTACTCGAGCTGTCAACTTGTGACTGTTCATGCGACGAGCGAGCAGTTTGAGCCTTTCTGGCTGTGCCTGTTGCTACTGTCAACTCTTCCACGTCTTTTCGAAGCACATAATCGTTTAACACTGCTCAGATGTGAGCACAGCCACATTCAAAATTATTAACAAAATATCTGTTGGTGCTGCTTGCGCATTTGCGGCTTCGCTTTCAGGAGTTCAGCTTGCTGTAGTTGGCTCGGCAGTACTCTGTTTTCTCAGAATTGCAGTGGGGGCATTCGGCACCATGTGGCTATCGGCTGGCGCTGGACCCAGTGCTGTCTCGGCCAAGTCTCTCTGCACATCAGTGGACTCGAACAGTATGGCCAAACTACAGGTGCCCTTTCCCATGGACGCACTGCATTTGCGCAGTAGCCAGGTGTGCCACTGATCATGCTGACTCGAGAGGCAGGTTCGCTTCTTTAGGTAGCTTCCCATCAAGGGGTTATGTGTTATGTTTATGCGGCCACTGTAATAAACACGCGCTGACATGGGGCTCCTTCGTCGCTTAATTGCGTGTGCTCTGGCGACTAAGTCGGCAAAGAAGCTAATCTAAATTAATCTTCGAAATTAATTCTATTGTGGGCTTGTGTGACCGCGTGTGAAATTCTGGCCGCGTGTGGAATCAAAGTGAGGGTCTGGTTCACCTGCTTCTAAAATACGAACGCCTCATTGAAGTCTTTTTAGGCTGAGTCTTAGTAATGAATGATGCAGTCGAGCACCTGCCCATCGACGCGCTTCACAACTGACCATTGATGTTATAGCGCGTCCTTGGCACGTAGAGGCTCCGACGAGGCCGATGCCTGAGCTCCTCTACCTCCACGATGAATGGCTTCACGGCGGGTGAGATTGCTTGTCTCTATCGGGCTCACCAATGGCAGTTCCATGTCAGGCGGCGATTCTGACGGGCGTGCCTTGTCCCTCGTCGTCAGCAGAAAGGGATTGTGCGTGGATCCCGGGTTCCATGGCACCAGGTGTTGCGAATGGGACAGCAGCAGCTGAGAAAGTCCATTGAGGCCATTACTGGTTTTATTGTTGTTATTCTGCCCAAAACACTGCATGGCTCACATGCACACACTACGGGGTTTGGCCAAGAAGCGAAACGCCTGCCTTCTCGGTTTTATTCCAATCCAAGTAGATGCAGATGTAGAGCCTAGGTGTTAGTGGCACATACCCACTATGGGGGATTGGCCATGCAATCCAAGCTTGTGATCTTAAGCTGCCTGTGTCATCTTTGTGTTCTAATTTCTAACAGTATACGGAGCAAAATATAAACGCCCGTTAAAGAACCCCAGGTGGTCAAAATGAATTCGGAGCCATCCACTACGGCGTATCTCATAATCAGAACTGGTTTTGGCACGTAAAATTCCGGAAAGAAGAACAGCCGTGATGTAGACTTTGATGAGGATATAACCAGACGAGGCTACACAGAATACAAAAGAGTATAACATGTGATATACAAGGGCTCATAGTTACAAATAACAGAAGCAAGTTGTAGTTACAATGTGTGACTATTCAGTGCGATATCTAGTAATTGTTAAGGATGCCTTTGTCGTCGAAAAAAATGTTCGAGTGAGCCCTATGCTTTTCGCTGAGCAATTTTCGATGGCCATGGACCCGGAAATTTTGCGAGCGAAAAAGGTCGGTGACGATGAGCTCTTATTTCCGTTGCCGCCTTTGCGTCGCATATCTGGGACATTCAAAGAGTAGATGGCGAACATCCTCGTCGGCGTTGCCACAGGAGCAAGCCGGGGAAGAAGCGCTTTTATGCGGTATAGAAAATGTTTGCTTTATGGTGTCCCAAGGCGCAGTCGATCAATTAGTATCTCGGTACTTTTCGAAGGATTTACATGCAGTTGGTATTTCAGTGGATGGTCCACTTCGTAAAGAATCGATTCCTTAGTATGTTCATTGAACCAGGTTGGACGTACACAAGTTAGTCTTAAGTACTGTTAATATTTGTTGGGTGTGCATTGGTGATAAAGGAACGAGTTGAAATATTCTGCGTCTTTATGGGACGATTTTGGCAAGTCCGCTAATTCGTACGGCGAAACACCATCAGGATTAGAGGACGCTTCAATTTGCCTTTAAGAGTGGAAGGCGATAGCATTCAAAGATCCCTGGCTGCTTATCAGGCTTTTTTTCTCGTATATTCAAGTAAGAATTGAATTGAATTGAATTCAAATCACAATCCGAAGCTATCATGCCTGTAGGTTGTGGTGAAGTCGTACTTTACGATTTTTCTGACGGATTTTACTTTGACAAATTCAATTTTTGTTCACTAACGCCTTGCGCCACGCGGAGGGCCTGTGTGGTCGAGGTGGTTAGGGATGATGTGGTTCGGCATGATATTTCCGCCAGACGCGGATGCTTAACGCCGAAGCCGACGCCGGATTTTCAGCGACACGGCGCCCTCAACGCTATCGCATTACTACCTTTGGTCTGGACTGGCACGCATGTGATAAAATGATATTGTCAAGATCACGTTATATCCTCCGAAATAATTGCGCTCTCGTAACTGGCATTCCTTTGAATTATATTTAAAAAAGGAACAGTAAGAAGGAGAGGAGAGCCATTTTTTTTTCTTTTTCGTTCCCCGCATCGTCACGCATGAAAAGTGTGTTCTTGCAATTTTCTCAGAAACGCCGCTTCAATTTCAAAGCTTATTTCAAGCGAATGGAAAAATTATACATTCGCACAAATAAATCGGAAGAATCCCCAAAAATACGAAACAATAGCGTTGGCGTTCGAAGATAGCCGGTCCCCCATTTCAGTGCAACACTGTCCCCGTGCCAGCAGCGCGGAGACTAGCTCACAGCGGTTGCAGGGGACACGGTCGACAAGTCTCGGCCGACGAGACCAGCGAGTGGCGAGGTGCACAATCCGCTCCCATGCGTCTCGTGAAGGGACGGATGTTGCTGGCCGCGGCGAGAGCGGCGAGCACACCGTCAGCTCCTCAGCTACGGAACACGCAATACCAGAGCCAGCGGAAACCCATGGATAAGCTGCTGCTGTTCTGGTGCAACAGCCGGGAGATGGGGCTGCCCAGAAAATTGCCGGCACAAGTGCGATGCTGCAGGAACTGACAGGAGCCTCCGGTCGACATCGTGCTGCGTCCCGCCCCTACACCGCCATGCAGCCGGCTTCCCTGGGTGGGGGCAACCTGCCGGAAGAAGAGGAAAGGCGTGATTCTGTGCGATTGAGCCACGAAGAGATTAAATGCCGCTAACTGCGTGTGTAACATGCGGCCCACAGAGGGAATCAAATATTTTTAAAGCAGATCCATCGCACCATCAGACAGTGTAGAACTATTTGAGGTATCTGGCAGGTCTGAAGCTACTAATAATGGTGTTCTGTACGGATAATTAATTATGCTGCAGACGAAACCGCAATTCTTTTAAATTCTTTATTTTGCAAGACTGAACTGAACATTTATATGTCTCTTCTCGACAACAAGGTTTCACCGCAGTCACTTGAGGGTAAAAAATTATCCAAGTTTTACCCGAAGCGAAGCTCAAGGATGTCACGAGGACTAAGGCGATTTTAGATGCTTGTTCAGGGAAGAATATAGTATGGAGAAGTGTATGCAGAGACAACTAATACACATGTGTACATACATTAAGGGCTTTTATACCTCTGTGTCAGAGTGGTACGTATACCCAGTGCCCCCTACAAGAGAGTAGGCCGAATGTAAGAAATTCAAGAAGTTCACAGAAGCCGGTGAAAGTTGCCCGCTATTCTGTTAAGTGATATTTGTAATAGCGCTAAGCTGAATTAAATGTATACAGGTAATATTCATAATTCCTTCTGTGATTACACACAGTTTAAAGGTGCGCTTACTGGGAATATTTTGTTGGTCGAATTTCCCTGCTATACATGGTGTTCCAGCTAACGTTAGCCATACTGTTTTACAATATAGATAATGAGCCCCACAGAGTTCGGTATTTAGCCCTCTCAGCCACCGGGACAGTTTCGTTATGTAATTACTTAGCGGGTCACCTAAGGTTAATTAAAAAGCTAATAATATTTAAACAAAGAAGATTACTTTCGATGAGATAGCTTTTATTGAGTCCTTCACACATCTCATTCAATCTTTTGCAGACCGATATGTCGTGCGTAATCATTTTTTCAGCGCTTTCCTTGTAGCAAGAAAAATGTAAATATATACACAGTGGTTTTAGGCGCTCGCGCACCGCGACACATGTGCTCGCAAAAATGAATAGTATAAACTAACTACCCTCATTCCCTGATTCGAGGCCCATCATCGAGGCCCATCAGCTGCCGCCCGATCACGCGCCGGCAACGAGCAATCCGGCACAATCTAAATATCCGCAGTGCGCACACCGGCACCCTAGGTAGCGGCTAGTTCCCGCGAGAACTATAGTGTTTTCCCCGACAGGGACGCGTACGAGACCACCAACATCCTTGCCCTGCGCACGTTGCTGTACGACGCCAGCTTGCGTCGACCTTCGGGAGCCTAGATATCGCTGCGCCCGCTGGTGCCACCCTGCTATTTTCAAAGGCCACTACTTGGTGAAGCGGCAGGGCCCACCCAGGTTAGGCGACATCAGCCTGGTGCGATACGGCAGTAGACTAAGCGTGTCCAACTACAGCAACGACCAGGGTCCCCCGCTAATATTAACGAGAAAGCATTTTATGGATACTTCCTTCGGAAACCTATCCGTCCGTCAGTCTACCATGTGTGACATAAGTATGCAGGGTATCCTATGGGAGTGTATATATATATATATATATATATATATATATATATATATCATCAGCCTCTATTTCGACAATGTTGACCAAACGTGCACGAACATCACGCGGTACATGGCCTCTAGCGTTTCGCCTCGATGGTGGTGTTATGGGGCTCGGCTACTGGACCAAAAGACGCGGGTTCGACCCGGGCCGTGGCGGCCGCAATTGCGATGGAGGCGAAACGCTAGAGGCCATGCACCGCGCGATGTCGGTGCAGGTTAGACAACCCAAGGTTGTCGAAATTTCCCGAGCCCTTTACATGCGGTGTGCCTCATAATGATATGGTGGTTTTCGCACGTAAAACCTAGCAGTAACTTATGTTGTTTCCCGTTTGAACACGGTATAAATCAGGTTTAACATTTTTGTAAAAATTTTCTGTTCACGGTTTGTGAAGGGGCGTTACAGAAAAGGCTTGTCTTACGTTACTTGGAACGAAATGCAAGAAACGCAGCGGCATATATTATCGCCGCATGTTTGCTATTACTCCTTCATTACACGTTTCGTACCCGCCGGCGATTTATGTTCAACCTACGCATGTGTTGAAGGGTTCCTGTACTAGTTGTAGCGTCGCGCGTGAAAAGTTGTTAAGAAGCACCATTCGAGACAGCCGTATTAGCTGCTCGAGGTGCACAGCACGTTCGGTCTCAAACCCCTCGGTGCGCTTTTCACAGTGGCAGTGCGACGTGCGAAACACGGTTGTGTTTAGCGCGCACCAACATGTTGTGGACGTTTTGTAGGGCCACAAAAGTATCTACGCATCCATACGTTTGCAATTAAATGAATGAGAAAATACTACCCACACCCGGAAGCACGATAAACGAAGAATAGAAGACCAATTGATCACAGCACATAAATGCACTCGCAGCCGCCTGAAGTTTCCTATTCAACGAGCCCTTCATCTAGTACATATTGCTACTTAATATCATATTATCAATGAACGTACAACACTTACTGCCTGCTGGCTGTTATCCATGTTGCTTTGGCACGCCTCTTCTGTCAGCGAAGTTTGAAGCAAAGTCACAAAAAAGCGCTGTTCCTGCGAAATTACGGCACTCGTCCGCCCGCACGCCCGCGAGCTGCAAACGAGGCGAGCAGACGACACGCCAGCAGCGCTCAGGCTTACCATAGTGCCTAGCGCCGATATGCTAGGCGAAAGCACGGCGCTGCGATTTGTAGAAAGGCCCATTGCAGCTTGTGAGATCAGCCTAGTCATGATTTCATTCATTACTTCTATGTTGTCTTCATCTTCTTGTTCTAAAGCTGCATATTTGATTGCGAGCACCTGCCTGAATTGCAGACTAAATATAGCAAAGCAGAGGACTACAAAGGTGACGCGCACGCGCTGGAAAGATCCTGCTCCGGATTTGCACATGCTGAACCTCATAGCTTCAAGGCTTAGGGCACAACAGCAAGCCAAACGCCACCTAACAAATGTTGAATTTCGCATCATTCATAATCTTGCAAATGCTGCAGCCCGAAGGTACGCGAAGGAATTACGCCATCGCGATGGCATCGCACATGCAATGGACTAAACCATCGTACTAGGAAGAAGAAGAAACCATCTTAAAGGAAGAAGAAGTTTGGTTCGACACAGTTGCACTGCTGTCTCGCTCCCGAGTGTTTTTGATTTTTTCGACGTTTCGTCAACCAGAATTGTCGAAGACGTCGGACGACTCGCCAAGCTACCTTCCCTACCGGAGGCCGGGGGCGCCTTCGCCTCCCGCCGCTTCCATAGGACCCTGCAGAAGAGCCCGATCTGGTAGCAACGGGAGCTCCGCCATGACTACGCCTGACCTGACACCGGGACAGAGGCAACCAAGTGACCCTGAGAGCAACCGTGAATGTAAGAGATATAAAGCTACAGAAACAGACGACGAGTCTACGCTTATTGATGACTGTGACATAGCTGACATCACAGATCTGGACGATGGAGGCTTCAGGCTTGTGCGTCACCGCAAGGAGAGGACCGTCGGAATCCCAGTGATTATTACACCTGTCACAGAAGGAGCCGACCTGAAAAAGGTGAATCCCATTGCTCTGTCTACGGAAATTGAAGAAATTCTTGGCGCATCGCCAGTTAGGAGCCGATTTACTGCTCAAGGGGCGCTACTCCTAGATGTACAGACAGAAGAACATGTGAACGCCCTTCTCAGTTGCAAGTCAATCTCAGGGACTGCAATCTCAGCACGAGTGCCAAATTCGTACCTACAAAACACTTGTATTATTAGAGGAGTGCCTAAGTGGTACACTGACGAGGAACTGTTGAACTACCTAAAACCACAAGGTGTTTATCATGCAAGGAGAGTCACGCGACGCGTCCAAACTTCCGAATCCGAATGGGAGTCCAGGCGAACCAGCACCGTGGTTCTAACGTTCGCTCCGAACACAGACCGCCCAGAGAAGATCAACTTGGGCTTCACAAGACACGAGACCATTGACTACGTTGAGACACCACCGCGGTGCTTCAAGTGTCAGCGCTATGGACATGTGGCCAAGTACTGCCGTGGTGATAAGCGGTGTAAGAGATGTGGAGGACCGCATGATTTCAAAACATGCACGTGCAGGGAGAACGTTCTTTGTGCAAACTGTAGTGGTGGTCATCCAGCTAGTTATAGCAAGTGTCCTACGCGGGCAGCGGCAATAAAGCGAAAGAAAACGTTTATCTTGGGGCCAACAGCAAAGGATGAGAAGAATAAGACGAAGAAAAAGACGGAGAGTCGCAGAGAGTCAGATGACATCAAATGGAGTGAAACTGATTTCCCAAGCCTGAAGCCTCCTTCAGGAACCCAGAACGCAGTGGTGCCATTGCGCAGCGGACCGGCTAAAGCAGTCAAATCAGTGAACAGAGACCCCATAGAAGAGAAGACTGCTGAACAACCGGAACAGCGAAGCTATGTGTCTATACTGCAGCGACCCCAATCGCGTTGCGTTGAAAAAACGCCACAGGAGGACTGCCAACAGGTGCTACGTGCTCTCTTCAAGGCCCTGCGATCACACATAGAGAAGATGCCAGCGAGCTCGATGAAGGACATGCTCGAAGTAGTCCTGGCTCTCGAGTCAGTGATTCTAAGCTCTGCCTCTTCTTAAAGCACCAAACAATATGGATGTGGTCAGGACACAATGTTCACCGTCTCGCCCAAAGGTGCCACTTATTATGCAATGGAACTGTGCTGGTCTTGCGTGCCATTTACCTGAACTGTCGCTTTTCTTACGCAACATGCCTGTGCCAATATTGGCCCTGTCCGAGGCTGGTCTTCCAAGTTCCAGAACAATTGCTGGTTACGTCGCACATGGAAACCAAAGTATTCCGACATTTCCGAATGGAAGCGCCACGCTATATGTGAGACGTGAAATACCGCATTACGTTCTCCCAGTTCAAGACCTTTGCAGCAGTGCTTTGGAGGTCACTGCTGTACAAGTGCGGCTGGGAAACCGAAGCCTCAGCGTGGCATCCGTGTATGTGAGCTCTCGCCAGAAGGTCTCGATGGGAGAGATCATAAGAGACCTCTGCAGCCGCTGCCCGGCTCCGAGGATTATATGTGGGGACTTTAACGCACACCATACTCTTTGGGGCGACAAGGTGACTGATGCACGTGGGAAGCAAATTGTGAGTGCCTTAGACACTGAGGGACTCTGCGTGGCGAATGACAAACAACCAACGTTTTTTCGACCACCGGCCTCTTACAGTCATTGACTTGACATTATACTCAGCAGACATCCTCGCATCGTCAACGACGAGTAAAGATAGAATGGGTAGTGACCATTTTCCTGTCTTCGTCAACATTGCTGGATATACAACCAACGGCCGAAAATCCTGTCCTGTCACGCATTGGGATACATACAGGGACGGCCTAAGTGAATCATCTGGAGACCTGTTCGCGGACATGCTACGTAGCAAGAGATTAGCTACCGCTGAGCTGAAGCTACCCGACCACTTTCCCGCTCCGGATCTAAAGCTAAAAAATCTATGCGCTGCTCGTAGAAGAGCGGAACGGAGGCTGATGAGGACGAAGGGCGACCCACCAATGAAGACAGTATACAACAGAATTAACGCGGTGATTCGACGTTACACGAAGAAACTAAGAAGAGATCAATGGGCAGCATTTTGTGCAAGCCTATCGGTCTTCACGCCAGTTCCAAGGATATGGTGGGTCGTTAATAACCTTGCTGGAAACTTTCGACCAAACAAGCCATTTGAAGCCCTAGCATTGAAGTTAGGCAAGACGCTCGATTGTCTTGCGAATGCCTTTGCCCAAGTATACTCTTCTGGAAGGTCAGCCGGCACAACCAACCCGCCTCCGCCGCTATCGTCGTCTCCGATGGATGCTCCTTTTACACTCAGAGAGATGGAGCTAGCTATGAGCAGCCTCCGACGTCGCTGTGCAGTGGGAGCTGACCGCATAAGTAATCAGATGCTGACGAACCTACCTATTGAGCAACGACGTGACTTGCTGGCATTTTTTAACAAAGTGTGGGCTAGAGGGGATTTCCCACATTTATGGAAGGTAGCATGGGTGGTACCGGTTCTGAAGCCTGGAAAGAATCCTGCAGCTCTGGACTCATACAGACCGGTATCGCTGACCTCCTGTGCAGCGAAGCTAATGGAGAAGATGGTGTGCACAAGACTCACTTGGTCTGTCGAGCAGGGTCGAAAACTACCGCCGTGCATGACTGGGTTTCGCCAGCGTCTAAGTGCTCAAGACAATGTGCTAGACCTGCTAAGCCACATAGAACATTACAGTGCGGATGGCCTGTCGACACTTGCTGTTTTTATGGATATTTCCAAGGCTTACGACTACGTGTCTCCAACAGCCATCATCAGCCAGTTACAAGTTATAGGCGTCACGGGTCATCTCTTGCACTTCATACATACGTTTCTCAATGATCGCCGTATCAGAGTCCGTCTTGGTAACACTTTGAGCGATGAAATAGGTATATTTCGCGGCGTGCCACAGGGAAGTGTTTTATCTCCCTTATTGTTTAACATCGCCATGGCTAGCCTCCAAGGGTACTAAACCATCGAACACCAGTGAAGATATCTATATATGCCGATGATATCTGCATATGGGTCTCCGGCTACCAGCATCGGCGCCTCGCACGAATAGCCCAGGGAGCAGTAAATGCCATTCAAGGCCACTTGACAACGCTTGGACTATCACTATCAGCAGAGAAATCATCATTCATACTATTTCCTGGAGTTAAAAGAAAATCTACACGCTTGAAGCTGATTATGGACGGATACCACATTCGACAAGTCACCAACGTCCGATTTCTTGGCGTTACCTTGGACCACAGGCTAATCTGGCGCCGCGCTGTTGACCACGTTGTGGCGTCATCGTCACAGAGGCTACATGTGCTCAAGCGAGTCGCTGGCATACGCTGGGGCAACCACCCGACATCGATGCTACGGCTACATACAGCGTTGGTTACCAGTCGGATCCTGTACCAGCTACCCCTGATGTCACCCTCAGATAGCCAATACGAGCGCTTAGAAGCCATCCACAGAAAAGGTATTCGACTTTGCCTTGGAGTCCCTCAGCCAGCGTCGAACAAGAAAGTGCTCTACGAAGCTAAGTCACGCCCTCTGCGACTTCAGGCTTTCCAGAGTCTCATGATCCAGTTACTACGATTGAGTGAGTCTACGCCCGGGAAAGCCCTGTTAAGACGTATAAGTAACAGGCCACGGTCACATTTTTATGCAGCACTGAACACACTTCGCGTCTTAGGATTGCGCTGCTCGAGACAGAGGGAAAAGATAGAACCGCCCTGGACATTCGAGGACATCACATGCGACTTAAGTATACCACGATTGCAGTCAAAGAGCTGCATTCCATCTGCAGAAGCCAAGTCATTAGTCCTACAACATTTGCACACAACTTACCCGAACCACCTACAAGTATACACAGATGGCTCTGTCAAAGTAGACGAAGACCGCTGTGCAGCTGCATTCTGTATTCCCTCTCTGAGATATACATGGTCTGGCCGTCTAGACTGTATGGCCTCGTCGACAGTTGTAGAAGGCGTAGCAATAGCTTCTGCGCTGCGCAAACTAAAGTCTCTGCCTTCGCAGAAGGTGGTTGTCCTTACGGACTCAAAGGCCGCGTTACAACAACTATACCGCGGTCTGCCATCCACCAAGTTCCCACGCAAATCACTAGCCCTTGTGAAAGAACTCAAGAACAAAGGCTTCACGGTAAAGTTTCAGTGGATTCCCTCCCACATTGGTATTACTGGCAACGAAAAAGCTGATGCGCTTGCCTACGCAGCGCTCTACCATCCTCCCAAAATCAAGGCTCCAAAGAGTAATCAAGTGAAAAAATCGGACATTCGAAATCACTTTGGGTCGCTTTGGGTTCCACCACATATGCCCTGCGTAACCAAGAGATTTCATCGAGAGGAAGCATCACTTTTATAACGAATCAGGACAGGATCTGCTTGTACACCGGCCTGGTTATTTAAGACGGGACGAATCAATTCTCCGAACTGTACGGCATGTGATGAGACAGGAGATATTGAACACTTTCTGTGGTCATGCCAGCAATTCCAAGTTGAAAGGGACGCTCTCCTGGAGAATCTACAAAAAAAGGACCTTCCGCATACGTGCCTGCAACACCTTGTATTTCCCGAGGGATCAGTTATAGCCCGCACAGAAACTTCACGTCTCCTTATGGAATTCTTGAGAGAGACTGGTTTGATGGACATATGGTGAAACCATTCAGCGATATTGTAAGAGACGCTCAGGCGGAGCAATTGCCGGCCTTGATCGCCAGGCTAAACCCGCCTGTTGCTACAATCCACCACCACCACCACCACCACCACCACAACCATCGTACTAATCCTTCTCATTTATGGCGCCTGGCATCTATGCTTGATC
The DNA here is from genome assembly GCF_013339745.2 of Dermacentor silvarum. Taxonomy (NCBI): domain Eukaryota; kingdom Metazoa; phylum Arthropoda; class Arachnida; order Ixodida; family Ixodidae; genus Dermacentor; species Dermacentor silvarum. The sequence goes on from NC_051154.1 coordinate 292,095,730, forward strand.
AACCCAACCAAACAAAACAGCCCGCGAGCACCATTGCCCTCAAACAGGGAATATCAGAGCAAGATTTCGCCACTCAACTCGTTACCCAGTTTTTCCCTTTCGCCGTTCCGACTGCAACAGTCAACGGATCAACTGTTACGGCCCAGCAGAATACCGATGCAGCGCACATGCTTGATTATCCATTCAATATAGCCGTGCTGCGGTACGCACTCATGAAAGTGAATTGCTGAAGTTCACCTGGACCTGACATATACGACTTTCCGCAATCTCCCAGATGAAGGAATGTGAGACCTCCTCAAGCCTATTATTGAAGTATGGGAAACCGGAATTGTACCGGAAGGGTCGAAGAATTCCCTGGCCATTCCTATCCCCAAACCAGGCAAGCCAGCTACGATAGCATTGAACCTTCGCCCTATTTCGCCCTATTCCACATTTGGGCAAAGTCATGAAAAAAATGGTGGCCGAAAAACTTCACTGGTCCCTCGAAGTTGAACGAAAGCTTGATCTCACACAAACAGGCTTCTGTGCTCGCTCGTCGGCGCAGGACAGCCTCCTTAAGATACATGACGATCTAACCTCTGAGCGCTTGCAAGGCCCTCGAATACTAGCCACCGTTGATATACATAAGGCGTTTGACAACGTAGGAGTAGATGTTGCAAGAAATGCACGCAGTAGGACTAGAAGGTCGCATAGTGACATGCCTCACGTCACTATTGACAAACCGCACTCTTCGAATCCAGATAGGAGATCGATTCTCGCCGCTTCATTACATCACACATGGCCTTCCGCAAGTCTCCGTGCTGTCCCATGTACTGTTTAACATAGCCATGCACCGTCTCTCGTATCATCTCGCAAAGATAGACACGTTGAATCACTCAATATACGCAGACGACATCACAGTATGAACCACGGGAGGGCACTTGGTGAGTACCAAGATGCCATCCAAGCAGCTCTAGATACAACACAGTGTCGTCTTTCAGCACTAAGATTCTCTCCTTCCCCGTCAAAATCACAGTATATTGTGCTCGGTTCCAAGAAGATGAAGGAAGAAGCAGTAGCCTTAATGAATGTGCCGGAAATACAAGGAAGCCCGATCGAAAAAGTACGGGACCTCAGAATTCTTGGACTCACTATATCGGACACAGGAAACCACACGGCATGGCTTTAACAGACACTGAGGCCGCTGCCGAGCAACACAAGGGCTCCTCCGAAGACTCACCAGTCGTAAGTGGGGCCTCAGAGAAGACACCTTCGTTATAATGACGAAAAATCTCATCACATCGAGAATTCTGTACGGCTTCCCTTACACACGAACCACGGTAACGATGCGTCGTCGCCTCGAAGCAGCTCATCGTCAAAGTATACGTATAGCGTATGGTTTGCCGAAGCATACTCCAACCCATGTGCTTTACTCAGAGGCACAAATTAACACGCTTGAAGAACTAAGGGAGGACGCAAGACGGGCCCACGTGCTGAGGCTAGCCGCTACGTCTTCATACCGAAGAATACTCGCCCAGGTCGGTCGGAAGCCACAAGCTCTTCTTCTCCCGACACTTTCGGCGCCGTGGCTGCCCTTGATGTCGGCCATTGTTCACCCCCTTCCAACCAACGTGGGAGGAAATGAAATAAGTCGGAGGCGTTACCATCACCACAGAGCCATCCTTAACGATAATACAGCTCAATGCATTTACACAGACGCTGCTGTTTCACAGAATCACGTCAGTACTGCCTGGACAAACAGCGACGGCAGCAACACAGCAACTACTCATAGCATACCATTAAGTACGACCGGTGAAGAACTACAAGCGATTCTAGAGGTTGCTCAAGCAGCCAGATATGGCCGTCTCGAGCATCGCAGCCCTCTACACATATACACGGATTAGCAAGACGCCGTACGCGAACTGAGCAAGATTGACGTACACCCGCTGGCAACCGCCATCCACGAAGAAGCAACACTTCTGCGGCACAAGGGAACTGAGCTGCACATTCATTGGACACCCAGTAAGATGGGCGCAGGAGGGAATGAGCAAGCGGACGCGCTCGCGCGGTGAGCAAATTTAACCCCCCCCCCCCCCCATTCTCTTTGCCCCGTTTCCGTTGCAGCCCGATCGGCAGAAGATGTCGACGATGTCGATGCTCACCTGCAGCTCCGACAGCATAGAAAGCTTTCTCTAGAAGCGCTTCTGCCCTAACGACAAGACATGACTCCCTCCCTCCTGGCCTTCCACGCCGGGAACGCGTGGCACTCCGCCATCAACGCACCGGCAAGGCAGTCGCGCTTGCGTTCAAAGCCCAATACATTGACAAGTCGCTTGACTACACCTGTGGAACCTGCATCACAGGTGCGCAAGCCACAGCACACCACTTGATATGGACTTGTCCTGGCCTATCCTCACTGCGAAGAATCTGCGTTGCTGGGCTGCAGAGCTCAGTCATCAGACTCAATGACTGGATCCTTCCAAGAAGGACCCCTCAACATCGCAAAGCTATATATGACAGCTTGCTCATCCACCTTATAAGCAAAACCATTGACCTAATCTAGGCACCTCACCGGAAAAACCACTACAGTTGCCTTTTCATACATCTAGAATTTTCAATTTTTTATATTTAATAAACGTCTTTCTATCTCTCTCTTCATCGTCGTGACTGGAGGTTGAAGCATAGGCTTGTACTACCTTCATGCTATACCTACTATTCAGCTTTATTACGACTACTGCTGCCCTCTCATTAATGCTGTACAATTCATCAATGTTGCCCGCGATGTCCTTATGGACGAGAAATCCTACCCCGAATTCTCTCTTATCTGGAAGACCTCTGTAGCAGAGGACGTGGCCGTTAGTCAGCACTGTATAAGCCTCACCATTTCCGCTAACCTCAATACGGCCACTAATATCCCAGGCAATGCCTGATAATTCCTCAAATAGCCCTGGTAAGCTAGCCTCACTCGAGAGGGTGCGCGTGTTGAACGTTGCCAGGTTCAGTTTCCAGTGGCGGCCGGTCCGGACCCAGAGATTCTTAGCACCCTCTGCCGCGTCGCAGGTCTGACGACCGCAGCAGCCGCTGGGGAATGAGGGCCATTGGTTAATCGTAGGAGTCTTGAGGGAGGTAGTGGCCGAATACTGCACCAGGGAGGACAATTCCTGTTCTGGTGAGGGAGTGACTTTGTTGAAGCTTAGTGAGCCTTCCTAATTTGGTTGCACCTGGACTAGTATAGCCCTACCAGCTCTCAGCGATATCTTTTTTGCCGGTTCAGGCGCCACTCTATACCTTTGCCATGCTCCATGCCATACATTTTCAGTCGCACCTAAAGCAAAAGGCGCACGGGGCGTGATAGGATCTTGTCGCATTGGACTTTATACGGAACATGATGCTGCTCTGCTTCAGGAATCTCTTTTCGTCGTACAGTAAGTTATGTTCGCAATCAGCCACTTGAAAATACACCATTTCACTATCTGCATGTCTGCGAAAGTTTCCATTTATTGTCTCGGTATTCCTCCGCGGCGCTAGTGAAATTTCGCTATATTGAAATCGTGTACAAACACTCTTTGTTATATTGCAGTTTAAACACATAGTGCTCTATGGGGAAAAAGTTATAAGGTAAATACTGCGTTATATCGAAAATGTTGCTATATAGAAGTTCGTTATATTGAGGTTTAACTGTATAAACTGTTATATGGATGAAAGACATGGATGAAAGAAACAAGGAAGCAGTTCACCTATGTAGCATGTGTGCTGAATTTACACATGAAGAAAAACCAGTAGAGGTGGTTGAAAGCAGTCAGGAAGAAAAAAAGAAAGACAGCCGACAGAGGATAAAGGGCCGGTGCACACTCACCAGAGGCTGGCTTCTTTTCAGCCTTCTCCTCATCAGTGGTCTCCATGGGCTCTTCCTCCTGCTCCTCATCCTGCTCCTCTTCCTCTTCCTTCTTGTCAGCTCCCGTCTGGGTCTTGCGCCGTTTCGACTCCGGCTCCGACTGCTGGGCACCTCACTTGGCACCCCTGCGTCGGCTCGGGGCAGGCGCCTTCTCTTCCTCTCCTTCCTCCTCCTCCTCCTCAGCGGCCGCTGCCGAGACACGGCAGCCCCGTGTGCTCCGGGCGCTGCACTTGGGGCGCTCCTCGGTGGCGGGTGCCTTGCGCAGCTCGGCTGCCGGCTTGTGGCCTCTCCGCCGTGGCGTCACAACATCTTCCTCCTCCGGCCCTGACTTCCATTTAATATATATATATATATATATATATATATATATATATATATATATTGTGTTCCAGCTATCACGCAGCACGATTTAAAGAAAGCGAACGGCGTTACGCGAAGCACACCTGGTGCGTATTTTTTCCGGCACAGTGTAGTAGCCGCCACTATTATTTTATTACTGAGATCGAATTAGTTAATTGTAATTAATTATCTAACTCTAGAAGTACTCTCCTAATTATCAAAGTGTCAACGAGGAAATTGTAGAGCAACATGAAAAACTTCCGATACAGCTTTCTGTTGCTCAATAGGTGCTACATAAAAGTTTTTCCGAGTGTGAAAGATGCCCACGAATACACGCAATGTGCCTCGAGCGGCTAGTCGCGCGGCAATTCTGCGTGTATTCGTGGGCATCTTTCACGCTCGGAAAAACTTTTATGTAGCACCTATTGAGCAACAGAAAGCTGTACCGGGAGTTTTTCATGTTGCTCTACAATTTTCTCACTGACACTTTGATAATTAGGACAGTACTTCTCGAGTTAGATAATTAATTACAATTGACTAATAAGAACTCGGTAATAAAAATTACTGGCGGCTACTACACTGTGCCGGTAACAATACGCACTAGGTTTTCTTCGCGTAACGCCGTACCTCTTTTTTTAAATCGTGCTGCATGATAGCTGGGACACCCTGTATATATATATATAGGAAACCGAGCAAACGCCGTCATATTACGACCAGTAACGTTCTGATAGGTCAGAAACGTATGTGTGCAAGATGCGCGACTTGAAGAATACATACGCACTATCTGACAAGTAACCCTAGGGATAGTGCCTAAGTATTGTTCATCCACCTTAATAGGTGGATTGGTGGGTAGACGGTCACGTAATGGTCATCCATCACCGGTTTTGACACTTCTGTTAAGGTACCTACATACCTAGGCGACTGTACCCGCCGTGGTTGCTCAGTGGCTATGGTGTTGGGCTGCTGAGCACGAGGTCGCGGGATCGAATCGCGGCCACAGCGGCCGCATGTCGACGGGGGCGAAAACACCCGTTTATTTAGATTTAGGAGCAGGTTAAAGAAACCCAGGTGGTCCAACTTTCTGGAGTCCTCAATTACGGCGTGCCTCACAATTATATCGTGGTTTTGGCACGTAAAACCCCACAATTTAATTTTTAATAGGCTACTGTGTATTCAATTTTGTCGACGTGACTTTTTTCTACCCACCCTGCGGACGCACACACCTTCGGTCAGGACCAAGCCACATACAGCTTCGCTTTAAAAGAATAACTAAAAGATAACAGACACAGTGAACAAAAGACAAGGTCGCGATTTCGCAACAATCCCTTCCGCTCGATTCCATTCCCCAATTATCATCCACCGTTCACGGCCGGCTGATCCCATTGATAATGCAGGCGCCATAGAGTTAATATAATATACTCTAGAGGAAAAGCTCCCCATAGCACCCATGTATTAAAATCGGGAACCGCAAGGGCGCTGCCATGTTGCTACTCTGTGCAGGCGCAGACGACGTGTTGCGATTCAGACGAGGCGCGAAATCAACGTGATCCCGAGCCTCAGTCAGCAGCCGCGGGGGCAGCTACGGGAGCCGCGACCACCACCTCGCCACCTCCACTTGTCCCCGCGGCAGACATGGAAGTAAGCGCATCGAGAGCCGCTTAATCTGCATCGCCTCCGGCAGTGTCTCCCTCGCTCAAGGAGCCCTGGCTGTTTCCGTTTTCCGTCGCAACTGTGGGGCTACCTAACACCGAAGCAACCGCCGGCTCTGTCGCAGATGGCTGCTGCTCAGAGCCCGAGGCCACTGACGAGTAGGTACGGACAGGGCACGACGAGACCGCGTGATCTTCGCCACATCGTACGCACGCAGTGTCGCAGCTCTCGCGACCGAACTGCCCACAGCGTGCGCACTTCGGCGTCTCACACGCTACCGCGTGGTGACCCTCTAAGTTGCACCTACGACACAACCGTGCAACACCCTCGTACTCGCACTGCACTACCCTATCACCAACGCGAAGAAGGTTAGGGACGGGCCGCGACATCTCCATCGGAATGCGCCGGTTGCCTGTACCGACGCTAGCGAAACCCGGCACGCACTCTTCGGAGATCCCTAGGACCGTTCCAAAGACCTCTAGCTCGGTAGAGAGAGCCTGGTCTGGCAGGTCCGAGGGGTAGCCAAAAACGCTACCCATCTTCGAACGAACACCACGATACTCAAACTGAATCACAACATCGCGAACCTTCAAAGCGGGATCAGCTGAAAAGCGATCGACCGCGGCCTTAGTCTTAAACGTAACTTCGAACCTACCGGCACCAAAATCCTGCACAGCCTTCAGCTCCGCCTGAGAAAAACGCTGTACGAGCGCTTTACAAATGTCCAAATTGGTTGCTCCTTTCGGCATGCGACCAAAGAACGTAAGCGGCCGAAGCCGCGAAGGGGCCACCATCGCGGTGAAAACCACGTGGCGGCCGCGTCTAGCCGAAGTTAAGCTGGCTGCAAAGCTAAAAACCTCAACTAAAAAGAAAAAAAAAGCCACGACGACGTCTCGATCACCAAACCGCTGAACACCTGGCTTGAATCCTCAAGGACCCACGCCGTGTCCTGCCATGGAGAAGGGCAGCCACATAGAGCAGAACAAGGGTCAGGCACGCCGCACTATCACCTCCGGGCCATGGCGAAACAGGAAGGAGATTGAAGCGCTATGCGTGCGACGTAGTATAATGCCGCCCAAACACTGGATTTTATGTAGCTGCGCTCGGCTAACGTCAACGATAAGTTTGATGGCACTGGCAGCTCCTTTTCTGCTTTCTTACGAAGGTCTGTCCACGTCTCCTGTACCACTTTCTCGGACGTGACAAACACCACTCCCAGGACTAAGACTTCTCCGTCAAGGCCATCGCCTTGCTTTTCGAATTAGTAAGAGTTCGTTTCCTGATTTAACGACGGATTTCAAGACGCACGTTTGCAATCTTTTTTATGCACGTTAGTTTATTAGGCCTCCATAATTGCTCATGGTTACTCTCTCGCATTTTGCAAACTTTTTCGAAAGCTTAAAATTAATCACATGCCGTAGATCATTGAGACAAGGCGAATCGTTATGCATGAAGGATCTCAAATGTAAACTATTTATTTAGCTAACCATAAGGTTATAAAGCCAATTGTCTGCCACCGAACTGTCTAGCCGCGTGCGTGGACGCAATGGTGGAGCGGAGGCTAGCTCTCTCGCTGCCTCCCCTCATCCAACTTTTCTCGAGGTGGCAACACTGGTTACGAGCCGTTCATGCATTAGGGGGTTTGTGCGCAGGCGCGAGCATTGGGGAGGTTCTTGCAGCTTTTGTTCCTCTTTCTTTTTCTTTTTGTTCCTTGAATACATTTGAATCTGTGTTTGCCTAGGTACTACGAAGGTCCATTCCTTGCTCCGTTTTTCCCTAGTAGGGTTTCACACCATGCATCTTCTTCTGCGGCCCCGGACTGTACGAGGTGAGTTTGTAGCGTTTTTGTCGCGAGGGCATCAACGAACGTGAGAGATTGACGCCGATTTGGATAACTTTAATGCCCAAAGCATTACGCCGTGCATATTGAACCGTTCGTGAGATTCGCGTGAACGAAAGCACTTCAGTTGTGTGTTGAAACAGACGTAGCACCCAGTAAACGTCGTGGTAGATTCCTCGTTGGCGTTACATAATTCTCGCACGGGCGTGTCACGTCGGACAGACTTTCTCGCGCCTGCGGCGTTCGTGCCGAGTCTGTCATGCCGAATTATAAACCTTTATCGTGCCTTACGGTGCTCTACCTTCAAATTAACATCACTGATTTTCCCGGGGGAGCAGTAGGGGCCGTAGTAGACTGGGCCTGCTCTGGAGTAGTATCTTCGCTCGTGCCAGACTTTTCGTATGTCACGACTTTTCGTGACTTTTCGAAAGCATTTTTTGATGTTCCCTTTTGAGTTAAAATGTTTTGAAATGTCACGGAGGATATGCATTTTATGTCCCTAGACCGCTGTAAAAGCTGTACAGCAACGTATTGATTGCGGCTACGTGGTCGTGATACAGTGTAGTACTCGAGACGGCAGCCGAGGCTTCGATAGTGTGTGGCTGCGGTTATAAAACACACGTTTAAGGTACTCAGCTAGGTTTTTGTCTAATTTTACCCGTGTCTATTCAATGGGAATTACAATGCATGGCTGTGTCCGTTGTTAAGTCTTAAAATATTGAAAGATTGATGCTAAATTTGTATGGGGACGTGAAGTGCGCGTGTCCGTGCTCCTGTGAGAATGGTGATCCTGCGGAGCTGGATCAGGCCATGTTTATCACTGAGCAGCAGAGAAAAGCGTAAGCAGAATGTTTTGACACGAGACAAGCATGTAGCCTGCCTTCATGCATGCAGTGGAATCATGTCTATTAGTGCAACGTTGGTGCAGTCTGTTTAGTTTTTCTGCAACTTTGCCAGCCTTGTTTTTATAACTTCTGGTCTTTGCAGGTGCTTCTTTACTGGAAGCAGCAGTTGGTCAAATAATATTTGTCGTTTCGCAGCTGTAAAAGTCATCCTCTGGTCTTCCGTGTTCTGGAATCTGTAAGAGCTGATTGCCCGAGTTGTCTAAGCGCTGACTGGATAAGGAGCTTCAACAGCTTGATTGAATTTACTTCAACAAAATTAGTATCTGTGCGCAAACCTACCCATCTCCTCCATATTTTATTTCAAGGAGAAATTATCATCACTGGAAAACTTGTGCAATCTGATGTCACTCTGAGGTTTTTAAAATTTAATTTTCCCCTCATACAATTACTATGTGGGATAAACTACCCAGGTAGTTATCGCTTGTATGTCTGATACAGAATTTTTCAGTTCTTTTATGGATCTATATTGTACATATACAAGTATACATATCGCATTGACTGTATTGTTTTATTATTATATTCATGCGTTTTTTTCTCACTTTTACTTTTGTACACTTCGTTATCCCCTTCTGCAGTAATGCCTTACTGGCACTGTAGATATTGGAAATACAGAAATAATTGAAAAATTAATTTGCTGCTTTCTTGTGAAATTTGTGTTCATTCTTAAGCGCTGCTTTCGCCCTCACTGTCAAACTGTTCTGCTTCGTGTTATCTCTTGTACTTTTTCTGTCCCCTTCTTGCTCAGTATGCTTGGTCATTTTGTTGGTCTTCCCTGTGACCTTTTGTCTACATCGGCACTGCGTTCCTTGACCTTTGCTTTCGCTTAGTTTTGGTGTATGTACTGTCATGTGATAGTGCCTGGCTGCCTGTTGCTTACGCCACATCTTCACTCTGTAATGATTGACTTGACCAAATACATGAATTATTAATTGCTGCATAAAAACCTTGTACCTGCCGGATCACCTGGAAATTTAAGCTGAACTGCAAACAAGGATTGTGCTTCATCCCTGACCACAGCTTATCTCTACATCAAACCTCATAGCACCATTTCGTCTCCAGTGTTACACCCGTTCACTCTGAACAGAAAAATCAGTTGCTGCAGCTCACAAGGCTAGAATCCATGTGCTCATCTATTTCTCTCCTGCTCAGCACATAGCCTTGCTTGCTGCCCTCTCTTGTCATGCATGACTGCGTGTACATCCATTTCGTCCAAGTTTTCCTTGATGGCTTTGCCACCACACCTATGCTTTTTTGTTCAAGCAAGAGCTTGTTTAGTGCCATTGCTAGTGTACCATGCATTGGGGTATACATAAAAGAACCCCAGGTGGTCAAAATTTATTTGGAGTCCCCCACTACCGCATGCCTTAATCATATCGTGGTTTTGGCGCTTAAAACCACAGAATGTAATTTTTAAGCATAGTGTTCATTTAGATATGACTGGGACATAACTCAAAACTCAACCCATACATTGTTCAAAGCTGATTTAAATACTTTGTCATGTAGAGACGAATGGCACACAAGAACACGTGCTCATAGCATTTGCATCGCTCTCGGGTGGTGCTGGCATTTTTTTGGGCCATCATTTTTTTAAAACACGTTTATTTTAAATAACATTGGTTGAACACCACAAACCTCCTACGACTTCCACTTTTCACTACCGCGTTTGTATTCTAATCAAGATTAATGACTTTTCGCATCATCAAAGGTTATGACAATGGGTAGACTCTCAACGGTGCCTTTTTAACTTATAAAATGAAATGTACGCAAGGCGGCACCTTGAAGTTTCCTCACGCGGTGCGAGTAAGCAGCGAAGTGAAGAACGGATGGCAGCACCGGCGCTCGCGTCGCGCAAGCGGATACCTGTGGCGCACGCAACGCTATCGATGATATTCGCCCACTTCTCGGCCACACGAGCCTGGCTTGCGTTTCACGAGATAGCCATAACGCGGTGTAGAACGCACGCTCGTCACCACTGGTCGGTTGCTTATGTTGTTTCAAGACGGAAAACAAGCACGTAGGCGCCAATATTGTGATGTCTCATTCCGTTTCCTGAGGACACGCATCCAGGCTACTGAAGCAGACGGCATTTTTGATGGAATAATTGTATGTTTTGATCTAGCTGCTTTATTTTTACTGAGGAGGAAAGCTGCTTTGCTTTATCAAGAACCTTAGGTCCAGTGCCTACATTTCAGTTTCTTTGGCAAAACGTCATGCGTCACATACAAAAGCAAATCGGGGGCATCAGTACAGTGGCTAGAATGGGGAAGCGTGACGAGCGGCACGCAGCGCCTATGGGCCACATTGAAGCCACCGGTAGGGAGCCGCGAGGCAGCACGCGCTGTCGTTGACACGTCACCCGGTGCGAGTCGCGCCGGCTATGCTGCTTCAGTGACGCTGCCCGCCCTGATCTGTGGGAAGTCACCCTCGTTTCTTTTTGTGCTGCAGCAAGTCTATATGTGTACTCATGGCGCGAAAACATTGTTTCGTGCCTGAATGGTACTATCGTATTGCTGCCCAATTTTTGCTCACCATGAACTGCCTTAGTTTCTACTATTTGGTCAAAGTTCCCAGCAGTGGCAACTGTGAAGGGGGCGATCTGACACTTCTCAGCAGTCAGGATGTAAACCATGAACTGGACACACTGCTGGATAGTGGGAAGGTTGAAGAAGCTTCTCGCATGATAAAGAAGTCCTACAATGCTTATTTACACTGTAGTGCCGAAGCACACGGACGGCGAAATAAACTGACCGAACAGAGTGCTAACTAATTGAGGATTTATTGCACGAGAGAAGATATATATATATATCACCGCACAAAAGAAAGGCAGAAGGAAGACACACAAACAAATCAACCCAGCAAGTTTAACTGACACAGACGCCTTAAGCGACAAACGCTAAGTTGTTAGCGCTGTGCCCTGTCTGTTTCTTTTGCCGTCGATGTGCTTCTGCGCTACTATGTAAATAATGCCATACCAACTACCCCACCAGTATGTCCTTTTCAATCCGCAATGCTCCCTGACCATGATTGCCCTTAAAGGATGAGCGACTCGCGGCTAGTCTTCTGCGTGACAAGGTATGGTGCACGCAAAACAATCCTGCAGTCTGTGTGCAAGGAATGCTTTGATGAGCCAACAAACTGATGGCGATGTTCACCAAGTTCTGCATCAATGGAGACCTCATTTACCCTTCAGAGAAGATTTTCTCATTTGTATAGACGGCCTTGAAACCACTTTTTTCGATGTGGGTCAGTTACAACAAGCTGCAGAGTTACAGCTTGGAAGAGCTTGTTTTCTGCCTCCACAAAAACGATGTCATACTGGGCTGTCCACCAGGGACCCAGCCCTACCAACCAGGTTACAAAATTCTTTTTTGGTCAACCGTTTGCACTGCTACACGAAGGCACTCAATAAAAGCTAGATAGCATCTTCCCGTGAAAAAAAGAAGCACCTGAAGCTCAGGCGCGTCACTTAGCAGAGAATAACCCAAGTCTGACAACTTTCTGTTTGAACTGTTTGTGAACAATTTTAACATTTTTTTTCTCGTGAGAAAAAGGCACCAGCTCACGTGCGTCGCGTAAGAAAATATCGATGACTGAGAATGGTTCGCCTTAAGTGGATTGTGAGCCACTCTTCAAAAATGAGGTGTTTGCGTAATCAGTGTGTCAAAAATAAAATGTATGCTTCCAAGTTACCACTGGGAATTTTCTTGCTTAGCCTTCAACAAGGTGTCAGCAGGAGTAAATCGGTTAAAGCATGCTACATTCTACCATCGATGCGCACTCAATCGGATTGTTACCTTGGCGCTTTACGGTTACGAAAGGGCTAGCATAGCTACTCTATCGCCATTTACCGCCATGCACGAGGGAGTATATTACGAAGCTTTCTTTTTTTGTTATTGCATATTAAGCTGCGCACGCGGATCATCGCATTCCATGCAGCGCCCTTGCACTGCGGCTGCTATCCGCCGTCGCGGCCGACGTGTAAGCGTGTACTTGAAAATAACTTCTTCTTGGGCGAGTTGGTGTTTACTGAACATGATACTTAGTAGCGCAAAACTCGAAATAAAAGACAACAGTTAAAGACGAGAGGAAGCGCTCGTCTTTCCTTCCCTCTCGTCTTTCACTGTTGTCCTTAATTTCGAGTTTTGCGCTACTAAGTATCATGTTGTGTAAGCGTGTGTCAGCGCCACCTGGCGGTTTCCTCCCAAAGAGCCATGCGCGAGCCAGCGCGTTCAACAGTTCAACACATTTCCCCATTCTAGGCACTGTAGCATCATCACCATTTTTGTAAGATCTATTATGGTCACGTGACATCTCCCGTCGTCGTGCTATTGCAAGTTGCAACGCGCTTCAGCGCATGGTTCTGCTCGTGCGCTCGCGAGTACGTTCAGATTTTATTATAAACGCAGTAGGCCAACTGCAACTGTATGCCAATTCTAGGTCACTTTAACGCCAGGTTAGTCCAGCGGGCCGGCACTCGACGTCAACATAGACATACTCCGATATTTTCGCGGAGAACGCGCTCAGTTCGAGCGCTGAGCTGAGTAGCACGGCCGACCCTGCGGGGTCGAACTCCGGTACGTGTTTCGAACAGCAGCTTCTGTTTGACGCGTGCTGTTTTATGGCATGATGCAACTGATCATCGAACTGTTCGATGCAGCTTCTCTCCCAGGTGCCATGGATCCCTCGACCTTCCTGGCTGCCCTGGATTGTTGAAACACTGCGGAGCGGGGCTTCAAACGGCGTTTTGCAAGGCCGTTAAGGGTGAGATTCAAATATTCCTGATCGAACCATCGACGGCAGTCTCTGTTGCTAAATTATCACTGGCTTTTTCAATAGCCCGCACATTTCTTGCGGCGTGAATGAAATAGAATGATGTGTCTGGCGAGAAATACAAGGGAGACGACGTCAGCGAGTGACATGCAGAATACTTCGGTTTTTACCTAGTTGGCAGATTCGAACATGAGTTCGTTTTACACGTATATCTTGTTATCTAGACAGCTAAAAGTAAAACCACTGCTCTGGGGTGGGCAGATTTTGAAAGGTAGAAAACAATGAATGGTTATTTATTTATTTTTTTATTTATTTACAAGTTACCCCTAAAGGCCCTCCGGTTGAGGGTATTACATAGGGGTTCTGGTACAAATACCGGGTGCACGAGGTATTTGAGAACACATTGTTGGCTTCAGGCATAGAATATCTCCAGCAGAAATAAACATAATTTCACCAAACTCTGGGAAATACTTTTCTTATGGTTTATTTTCACAATTACTCATTAGAGAGGTTTAAAATAGGGGCCGCAATGAAATAGTGTCGAGGCCACTGCACATGCGCGAGACGCAAACTGTGTGGTTTGGGCTTTGCGTCGGGCACACTATTTCACTGATTTAGTGGGTGCCCCAAAAGCTTTGCGTCAACAAACATGGTGGCACTCATCGAAGCAATGAGTCTAAAACACCAAATTGGGCTCGATTCATGGTAATATGTGAAGTTCGTAAGGTAGGAGAAGTGACAGCGGTTATCGCTTTCTCTCAATTTACGTGTGTAATGAAGATTGATTCATTAGACGCCGCTGATTCCAAGTTCGATTGTCGATTTCATGGCTCGTAGGCCTAACATGGATTAGCTTGGCTGGTGAAGGTACGTAAAGTTGGTTACTCAAAATAAAAATGCAACAAATAACTTGCCTCTAATAGAATAACCTCTAAATTGTAATTAAATGCAAAACACCAAAGTCAAAATTACTCTTCTTATCATAGAATGGTTTAGTTTATGTTAATATTTATAATAGTTTTTCTTTGACACCATAGTGACGCTGCAAGCGCAAGACTCTTTTTGCAAATGCAAAGCCCTATTCTAAAGCTCTTCACTTCTGCATGCCCCAACGCTAACACCAGCAAAACTCTTTGGGGCCCCTATAGACCCCTTTCATAAATACGCCACCTGACGGTGGGCTTTTCGTCAGTTTCGATTTGCAAAGGATTCTGGGATATAAGCCGCCATGTTTAGGTCATGCGGTTGTGAGTCCGTGCGTGTGTCCGTGTAGTGTATCCGTGCGTGGTGCCAGCCGGCTGCAATCTCGCTGTCTCCGGAAGCCCCGTAAATGTATGCGATCGTGCCTTGCTTTGCAAAGACAGTGCAACTGATTTCGGCGCCGTAATGAGCGGCGTCAATTACCCTTCGACGGGATGGACGAACGATTTGGCGCGGCTGCCGCGGCTGTTGAACTCCGAGTTGAATCGGCTGGCGTCGTCCTCGGGGTCGAAGAATAAAGCTCGTCGGAGCTACAAGCTGCTGACGGAAAGTTACGTCGTAGCCTCAACTATAAGTGCCTGCTACGACCAAGAAATGTGAGTAGCTACGATCAGTTGTGTCCGTTTTCTAATATGTGCGTGAAGCTTGCCGTCGTTGTAGACGCTTTGCATTATGCAAGCGCTGACGAAGAGGCGGCAACCTTACACTTTTCCGTGCGCTTAATCGCCTGCGTAGACGTAGCTCCTACAAACAACACTTCTGTAATTATGAGACTAAATCCCAATAGATAGATTAATCTTCCCGGCCTAATCGCTAAAGCTCAAGTCTAGCTCGCACGGAGTGTTTGTTTGTGGTAAGCCCAGTTTACTCTAGGTTCACCGCAAACAAATATTCTGTGCGAGCTGGCCCAGGAAGAGGGACGTGCTTTTTCTGACGTACGCGAGTGGCGACGATACACTCAGTCAGCTTTCAATGCTCTTGAGAGTGCTTAAACATACAGGCGCTACCGCCACAAGCAGAGACGCCGTGAACCAGAGTTTCAAGTGTGCAAATTTGAAAAGGCAAACGAACATTGCTGGCGACGCGATAAAGCCGGAGTTGGATCTCTCACCATCCGAGCATAAAAGGAAAATCGTCGCGTGTTCACCCTTGTACTGTAGCACTGTGCTAGCACGTTACACAGTTTAGCCAGAAATAAAGCGATATAAAATGATTATTGGACAATTTAGTCTGAAGGCAATCTACATGTAATATATCGATAAAAACGAAGGAAAGAGAAATATATTGCCCAATGTATTCCAAAGCTAGCACAACATTTTTCTAAGGTGTTCCATGAATGCACCATACTAAAGTGCCTATGACCTGGAGGTTGCGTGAATGGTTGCAGTGCGAACTTAATACACACACATGCAGAAAACAAGTAGACCGGACAAGCACTGGACTGGATGGACGTAGTGCTCATGCAGTCTATGTGTGTGTGTGTGTGTTGAGTTTGCACAGCAGCCATGAAAGCAAGTACCAGCAACCAACCAGCCTGCCTTATCGCTTTGATTGCTTATGGCCTGTCTTGTTTTGTAGGCAGTCCATGTTCTTCATACGGGCGAGATGCTTCCGGAGCCAGAAGAAAACCCAGGCGCCATATCTTGTTCACGTGACAATGAGTAGAGACGGTAGGGTTCTTGGCGGCCACTGTGAATGTCCAGCAGGAAGAAAAGCCTGCAGCCACTTACAAGCTGTCCTGCAAGTAATTCTTTTGCTGCAAGAAAAGGGCTTCCAGGAAGCTCCAGCCCACTTGTCGTGCACAGATTTGCCGCAAGTTTGGAGACGGCCTCGCACACAACATGTGAAAGCAAGCAGCCTCCAAAGTGTGGACTGGAGAAGAGTGGATGAGGGTGGCCGAGACATGCCCTTGCCATGTCGATTATACATAGAAAAATTCAAACAGCGCAGTGCAGACGAGAAGAGGAGTGATGCCCTGCTTTTTGCATGTGGCTTGGCCAAGGTTGGAGCGGACAGTGCATTGGTAGCAGTGCTATCTGCTGCAGACCGTGCACCAATGTGCATTACTAAGTGTGGGACAGTTTTTCATGGGTCACCACTGGCATACCACCATCCTCTTGCTCCACATGGATTTAGAGTTTTTCTATGCAAGACACTTGAAAGAGGCTTTAACTCAAGTGTGCCCCCGCGCCTGCCTGAAGAGATGGTATCATTCACTGACAGCACACCATCGGCTATCCCAGGTGACTTCGATGAAAATAAACAGCGCATCTTGAAGGTACATTGATTTCTTTATCTTTATAGATATTAATGAATCACATGTAAGTATGAGCTCACTTACTGTAATAGCACTCACCTGCCGAAGGTCTAAAGTGTTGTAGAACTGTCAGCACACTGTGTTTGGAGAACACTTGCTGAATGTTTGTCCAGCTACCTCTCTGACACAAACAAGTGAATTTATAGACTGCAGTCTAATTTGTGTACTCGAATGACCAACCTTTGTGTCTCTTTATCTTGCCGTCAGGATAGATAGTACATGTTTTTCGCCTGAAATGGTGCTTAATTTTTAATGTTACAGAACACGTGACAAAAAAGAAGAAAGAAAATATAAAGACCAAATCGATATCACACGCACCTATAGCCTAACTGTGCATGACACAGCCTCAGTAAGATAAAGAAGCTCTTTCTGTGATAGCCCCGACAAAGCCACACTGACACTGTTTCCACCCAGGAGATTAATCTCGGCCACCTCCATGATCTCATGTCTGATTCTTATGCCTGGCGACAACTGTGCAGTTATTGGACATTCGCTGACAACCACTATCCTGGCATTGCAAGCCTCTTTCCGCGTGTAAGCGGAATCTCGTGCACAACCTTCTCTGCGCATTCCATGTACTGGTTCCAGCGGTTCTTTGCACATAGCTGGGCCGTGATACCTTGCACAGCTTGTGGGGTGCCGGATGAACTACTTTTACCCCGACATGGCCTCGCATCTTTTTTACACAATTGGAGATGTAATCAAAGTACGGTATTACAGCAGTTTTTCTACTTCCCCTGTTCTCAGATCCCCGCGGCTCTTTGCTGCGCCCGGATCTCTTGATGGTTTTCAGTAAAGAACCTGCAGTAGATACAATAACAGAGCCTGAATAACCTGCTTGCTGAAGCCAACCAACGCTAGTCTGAAAGCTATCTTGCACCACGTGTAGTAAGTAGTATGAACATTTTCTTTTTCGCAGAAAATTGTGCTCACATCTGTTGAAGCACAGTTGTTGGAGAGGAACTCCCGAAGGCAACGGAAAAGCTTGACTTGGTGCCAAGAAAGGAAGTACCGGCTCACAGCATCTAACTTTGGCACCGTACTATTGCGGAGACAATGGACAGATAAAGGTCTTGGCCACCTAACTTCATCAAAGGACCTATCCAGGGTTCCTGCTGTCAGGTGAATCACTCATATATACTTCTGTGATTTGGCATATTCAACATTTCCGCCTTGAGCAATACCAGAGGTGATTTCTCTAGATAAACAGTATCTCATCTTGGACATATTGCTTACAATTTTGACCAACTTCTAACATTGAGGCTAACTTTTGTCATACATTATTTTCACTTATAATAAAGAAATTGTACATAAAGTTCAGGATTTATAGATGTCCGGTCTGTAAGGCTTGGCCGAGATACTAAGCGACTGATGCGCATATAAAAAATTATATGTTATGCCTCATTCATCCACTTGCTTTTTATTATTATTATTCTTATTATTAGAAACTTAATAAAGCAAAATTTCCTTTGCCTACCTCCTCGTGACTTGGCCTGTCATGGTCATCTGCCTCACTCAGTAGAAGCTGTTGCTTCATAAAATTTTCGGAATAGTCTCAAATGCGATTCTCACAGCGAAGCAACCTGATGCTATACCCTTTTGGCCATGAATGTAGGCTTATAAGGAAATAAATGCCAAATAGCACCTTTATCAGCTTTGACGCGTGCTTTGAATGATATAGCAACAATGTACTTATAAATTTGAGAGCTCGTGCTCTTTTAACTGACAATGAAAATAATTTTTTGCCTGATAAACAAGCCCTTGTAGCTGTGCCATCTGTTATTCATAGTCAGATTTTTGAAACGCTAATTGGGAAGTCCTGTCTCCTTCCATTAACCATGAGTCCAGCAGGGCGTCTGGTGGCTGGTTGCGATAAAAGTCCACATGGTGCAGGTGACGTGAGTGGAGGTGTGCCTCATAATCAGAACTGGTTTTGGCACGTAAAACCCCAGAAAGACGAAGAAGATATCAGAGGACACTTGCAACTCGGGGTGTGTCCACACAAGGTGGTGCGGTGCATAAAATTTAAGGTGCTGTGTTGCATTGCATGGTCCAGCTTGTCATTTCGTGTGCTTAATGTGACTGGGTCCACCCCCATTTGTAACAGTGACAATTTGGGCACGCATTTGTCACAAACATCCGCTACATCTCTCATTTCATGATGAGTCATTTTCTCTTGCCGGCTTGTAAAAGCTTCTCTAGCACTGATTGTGATTGTGCGAGATCAGCATGATGTTTCTAATACTGAACAAATTATACAGTCGTGACTTCATAAATGTTTTGTTCTATGTAGAAAGGAATCAACTTTTCCTGTTATGTGCTGTATGTCTATCATGTGCAGGTATGGCATAGCCAACGAGGCAAAGGCATTACAGCGGTACGAAGAAGCATTGAGAAACACAGGCCGGGATGTCCAACTTCAGTGCACCGGGCTTTTTGTTAACCCCGAGTATCCATGGCTTGGCGCATCACCAGATGCCATTGTCTACGATCCATCTGAAGATCCACCATGGGGATGCGTCGAAGTGAAGTGCCCGTATAGCTTAAAGGATGCTGACTCTGAGAAACTTTTGACTGCCAGGGACACTTGTGTAGATTTCGACAATCTGCAGCACCCTTCTTTAAAGATAGAGCATCCATACTTTGCCCAAGTGATAGGTCAAATGGGTGTAACAGAGTTAACATGGGCAGATTTTGTCATTTATTCGGATAACTTCGTGTGTGTGCAAAGAATCAAGTTTGAGGAGAATGTTTGGGAACAAATGAGAGTCAAGCTAGATGAATTTTACTTTATGACCCTTCTGCCATACTATGGCAAGAAAATGTAGTCTCTTTGCCCAGTAGTACATATAGTAAATTTTGAGAGCGAATAAAATAGTAGCAGAAGTGAATCGCAGCAAAATTGGGTATCCACAGCGCTTATGTCTGTGTAATGCACTGCCTGCAGAAAGGGTTCAAGAATATT
Source organism: Dermacentor silvarum (assembly GCF_013339745.2). Taxonomy (NCBI): domain Eukaryota; kingdom Metazoa; phylum Arthropoda; class Arachnida; order Ixodida; family Ixodidae; genus Dermacentor; species Dermacentor silvarum. The sequence goes on from NC_051154.1 coordinate 292,115,371, forward strand.
GTGAGCCAGCTATGCACTTTTCTTGAACATCTTAAAATGAATGGTAGGGTGCAGCAGCATATAAACTGATTCAGACGGTGCTTGGCAATCACACTGATCCAACAACTCAAATAACCGTGACTTGGCATGCCCTTCACGACAACTAGCGTATTGTTTGATCATTTCACAAGCTGCAATGATTCAAGGTATATTGCCAAGTCCATCATACTTTTAAAATCAGCTTAAACTCCACAATACTAACACCATAACAGAATGTTTAAGTGCATGTGACAGAAAAGGAAAAAAAAAGTTTATTTTCAGGGGGCTTCAAATGAACTCAGCAACATGCATTTGTATGGAAAAACAGATTTTTGTTTGATGCATCTACTATAAGATAAATAATTCTGGTGTCTTGCATTAAAGAAATTTCACATTTGCTTCCTCTTGCCTCATTCATAGTCTCTCACTATTGTGGTCTGTAGGTTGCTCAACAGAGCACACACTGACCAGATCTGGTTGATTATAGGGCCGAGAGAGAGTGGAATTATTTTGTCGAAGATATGGTAAGTCTTGATGCGCTGTATTCTCCTCTCGACGTGAATGCGCAGAGATGCAATATCAGCTGTTTCTAGTACTTCTGCAACACTGAATTGCTCTTTTGTCAGAAATGGTGGCAAGTTCAGTCCAACACCAATTTTTTCCAGCAAGTCCTTGATTTTGAAGCCTTTGTCTGCCATCACAGTGTCTCCTGCATCGAAGTTTCTCTTTAAAAAGCCACTTTTAATTACCAGTTCTCTGTCTGAGATAGATCCCATGTAGAGTTCAGAGACAAAGCTAACCAGTCCATTAGGTGAAATTCCTATGAGTCCCTTGAAAGTGTTGGCTGATTTGTATGACGAGTAGGTTCCTGATTGCAGAACTAGAGAACTTGATGCCTCACATCGGATTTCAGTTGCGTCAATAATTACACGTGTTTTGGGATATTTTTGCTTGAATTCTTCAGGCATAGTTGAATCGACAACATCCCGTGCTGGCCACCATGGCATGTCTGTCAACATTTCGTACAGTTGATTAATCCAGGTTGTAAATATTCTGGACACTGTGCTTGGAGAAATGTCAAAAATATGTGCCAAGTGCATGTGGAAGAGGCCTACCCGCAGCTTGACAAGAGTCAAGAACAGTTGGTTTTCTTGAGATAGCTTGTGTCGGCGGCCCCGCACTTTTGTGGGAATGCATGGGCTGGTATTCTCACTTTTTGGCGCTACAAGCCGTAGCAGTTCCTTGAAGTGCCCATAATTTGGCAACCCGGTATAAAACTGAATGCTGCTGTCATCACCTTGAAATCTCTCGATGCAAAATTTCCATTTCTGCTCATTTGCACGTGACAACTTGCTCTTCAGCTCCTCAACTGTAGCCACGTACTCTGTCATTCGTTGCTCACTCATACGTGTGAGAGAAACAATTTGTTCCTTTGCTCGTGCAAGGTCCATCTGTGTTTTGGCTAGCATGTTGGTGCAGTTTTGCAGCTCTTGGCACTGCTTTGCAAATTCATCGCTCTTCTGCTGGACTTCACTCTTTATTTTAATTAGCATGGCGCTGCAGTTCTCGTGTTCTTCGGATTGTTTTCTCAGTTGAAGAAGCTCTGCTGTTGCTTCTTTCAGTTGCTGTTGAACTTGAAGAAGTTCTTGTCGACAGGAGCAACAGACTTTTTCTTGCAACATGCAAGTGTTTTCGGGTGCTGCATTGTCCATTGGTGAGCTGGGACACTGGCGGTCTGCATTTTCTGCATCATCACCTGAAGGTGCAAGATGCGTGTAAACGAGCTGACTATTGCCTCGGAGGTTTCTTTCTTGCAAATGTTTTGTAGGACGGGGCCGGGAAACAACCTTTGAGAAAGGGAAAACTGAAGGCACAGCACTGTCCTTCAAATACCGCCTCCCACTTGCCACATTTGGTACAAAGTCATCAGGCGTGAAATGCTTGGAGCACACTTTTGTTGTTTGTCCTAGGGTGAAATTTATTCCGGGGTCCCTCCTAATGACATGGATCCACTTGCGACGCAGTGTCTTGTCTGTAGGGAACTTGTGGAATGTGACCTGGAGCAGCAATGTTTTTAACCAGCGGTAAATAAACTGCAAAAAACACATGTAACATCATTGCCGCGTTTTTCGTGCGTCATACCTATCAGTACATGCGTGTGGAGTTATTCTGTAAAATGTGAAATCACGGTTATTGTTCATTTAACGAACGTTGCTTATGCTCACATTTGTATGTGACATACGAACGAACGGCCCCTGCTGCTTGAAGCTTAGTTCCGATATATCGTTTACACATCTCACAACTAGCGTTTCCGGGTAGTGCTGACAAAATGCGGCTGCTTTCTGTAGCCAGGCAAGTTGAAGGGGCGTCGTAAACAAGGCATTATCGCTATTACCTTTCTCTACGCTGCGCGCTTTCAATCGCCGATCGGCCTGTTTACCTTTGTTAGCTTCGGGACAAAGCATGCTGCTACGCTTTCACGTGATGAAGCGCTGCCCTTTTCAGCGCACGCGCTTGTTACGTAGCTTTAGCGTCGCAACAAAAAGTAAATAAATTAAGCGGGGGAAGAGAGACAAGTATATTGCAGCGTGTTAAAAATCCACAACACACCTACAAGACCTAGCGCTTCCGCGACTATAATGGCATAATTGACACGTTGGTTTCGCGCACGTGTGTTTATTTACATCGGTAATTTTCTAATGTCTGTGGCATACCTTTCCGTTCTCGTCGCGGTAGCCTCGTTGGTGGCACAGCGGGACACAGCACGTTTCAACCATCCTTCGCAACACGTTTTTGGTTGAATTCACAACGCGAGAGCTGGCTACCGCGCTGGCAAAACGTCGCGCACTGGCAGTCGCAGGCTGCGTCGTCTGCTACGGTGACCTAAACATGGCGGCTGCTCGTAGTTCGCGTGCGCGGCGCTAGAGGCGCCCTTTTACGAAAGGGGTCTATTCTCAAGCTCTAATGAATCCACCATCCGCAGAAATAACCGATTCAATTCGGCTTTGGAAACGGCTGCATGCATGGATCAGGTGGTCCTTAGAGATGTTGGCCATTGAGTCGGCAATGGCGGCCTTCAGCGAGTATTTTGTATTGTGTGGCTGTTTTTGGCCTCTCTCTCAACGATGCCCCAGCCATAGTAGTCGAGTGGATTTAAATCTGGAGAAATATGAGGCCACAAGTTGGGAGTGATGTGGTCGTAGTTGGTCAGCTAGCCTCTCCTGGGTGACGCAGGCGATGTGGGTGGGAGTCGAATCTTACTGAAAGACACAAGGTCTTCCTTTCGAAACAGCGTCTATCCAGGACTTTACAACGGTGGCAGGCACCTCCACATACGCGGTAGCATTAACGTGAAGTCTCTCTGCAAAAGAAGTGTGGTGGCATGACGTCACCCTCGTTGCTGACGACGGCTAACACCATCGTAGACGACGGAAATTTTCTGTGCATCACTGTAGGCACGTCATCAGGGCTTGCACAAAGCCACCTGTTGTTACAGAGGTTAACTTTTTGGTCTTGGTCAAAGTTCTTTTCATTTAAAAAAAAACAGCATGCCCAGCTCCTCGGGTCTCTTCAGCTTGCTTAGCAAGTGCTTGGGCCGGAGCAGATGATTCTCCGGCGTTTTATCGGACAGGGATTTCCCCCTCTTCATGACATAGGAACGGTACCTCAAGTCCTCGGGCACAGCGAGCCTGACAGTCGACTCTGTGACTTGAAGCTCCTTTGCAATGGCGTGCATTACCTTCCCTGTGTCGTCACTGACAATGACTTGTAGCCGCCGGAAAAAATCAGGGGTTCTGACGACGTCTGACCGCTCATTGTGCTTTTTCCTTTTTGCCACAGATGCCATGTCACCACTAGAACACATCAGTTCTGTCCACACATTATAAACGAAAGACTTTGCTTCGTTCAGAAAGGTGATAATTTCCAAGTCACTGTGGTGTGCGGCCAGGGCGACGAGGACTGCATTGCGTTCCATTCCCCGCGTCAACCTGTATGCTTCCATCTTTGAACAAACTGTGCAGTATGAATGATAAGGGGTCAACCAACAAGAAGCCACACACCTAGGTAGATATGAGCATACTGGTGTCTATGGCGATAAGGAATAATGTTTTCAAATACCTCGTGTACCCGGTAGAGATATAGTAGTGCAAACATGATTCCAAGAGAAGTATAATTAACAGTTCAGGCATATACAAAATTCATTAAAAAATAATACAGTAGAATAAGTACAAAAAGTGGATTAGCTATATTGCATATATGTTTACACATTACATGAACAACACACTCGGGCTCGAGTTATTGGTCGTTAAATAAAAGTACAAAGTTCGGTATCAAATAAAGTACAGAGCAAAATTATAAAGCAAATTAAATTGAATAAAAGTGCAAAATACATGAAACATTAAAAAACTAGCTAATAAACACACTGTGAGAAGAACAAAACCAGTGGAATATTAATCGGGGATGGTTGCCTGTACGTAATCGTGAATGAGGCCTTGAGATTTGCTGATGTTAGTTTCTGTAGCGATGTGTGATGGCAACTGGTTCCAATCCTTTTTTGTGCGTAGCATGAAAAATTCAGTGGAGTGTTTAGAGCGGCAAATTATCTGTTTCACTTTGTTAGGATGGTCCTGGCAAGGAAAGATAGCTGCTGGTTGCAGGAAAAAGTCGTCATGGAGGCATGTGTGATGATAAAGTTTATGGAAAAATGATAAGCGAGCAAGTTACCAGCGATGTGAAAGCTCTTGCAATTGAGAGCGATTTTTTAAAGCAGGTGACACTAGCAAAAGGTGAGTATTCAGTGTAGATGAAGTGAACAGCACGGTTTTAAAGGGCTTCGATGTTGTTAATAATGCAGTGTTTATAAGGATTCCAGATGGCAGATGCGTATTCAATATTAGGTCGGATTAACATGGTGTAAGCAAGTTTCCGAAGGTGAATAGGCATTTGTACATTGTTACGTTTTAGACGGCCACGAGAAGATTCGCGAAAGCAAAGGTTGTGTTAATATGGTAATCCCATGATGTCAGATTGTAAATTAAGGACAATGTACTTGTATGTTGATGTCAGTTCAACAGAGCTATCATTTAATTTGTAAGATGATGGTATATGGCAAACACAGTAAATGACATAGCCTTTGTTTTACTGTGGTTAAGTGGCATTAGCCAGGATGAGCACCATGAACTTATCACGTAAAGGTCGCATTGTAAAATCAGCTGGTCGGTGATGCAGGATACATTACGATATAGGACGCAGTCATCGGTGATCGGTCTAATTCTGGATGACAACGAAGATGGAAGATCGCTAATATACGGTCAAGTGGGCGTGGAGGCAGTACAACTGTGGCAATGGCTTACAAGCACCGCTTTCATGTTATACAGGTCTTGTTCTGGTTGCCCTTCGTGGCCTGTCCCTGTAAGCCAGTGCACCCCATCGCCACACAGCTACAGCCCTCACAAGACCGTGGCCTTTCTTAGGATCCGAGTGCCTTCTTCAGCACATCGGTACCCCTCAAGCCATTCGCAACATCACCATCGTCTGGGACATCAACCTTATCAAGCTATTTAAGCGGCGACAGCAAATGTCACTGGTTCAGTGGGCGTGGAGGCAGTACAACTGTGGCAATGGCTTACGAGCACCGCTTTCATGTTATAGAGGTAGGTCAAACCTTTTCCTTATATACTAAGAAGACAAGTAATTGTTTTTTACTGCTGCTTCCACAACCACAAGTGTTCTATGATTTGTCTCGCGAGTGCACTGATGTCCATTGTTCGTTACTTTTATGTTGCGGTGACGTTGAAGGAAATCTGGGGCCCGCTAAGAAAGTCCCTGGGCCAGCAGATGACGCTGAGCATAGTACCGTTCCTGATGATTGGCACCAGAAAGAAATTGTGTCAATGCTTTCTAAGATTAGTGCACGCTGCGATTCGTCTGCCGCAGTCCAGTCCAACTTAGTGAAGGCAATTGATGAGGTCAAAGTGAACCAAAAACTTGTGATCAACAAACTGTCTGAAATTGAAAAGCGGCTTGCGTCGGTTGAGACTAGGACTAAGGCGGTTGAGGACCGCGAAAGGGAATTGCAGATAACGAATGAGGCAATTGGCACTATCACTCAAACCAATGACGTGTTTGAATGAACTTGAGGACAGAGCACGACGAAACAACTTGGCGTTTTTTTGGTATACCCGATAAAAATGAGACCTGGCAAGCGACTGAAGAGGCAGTCATTAATTTACTCTAGAGTACTATTGACTCAGAGCTTGACGCGAATGCGATAAAAAGAGCCCATCGTGTAGGATGTTCATACATAAATGAAAGATGTCGCCCTGTCATAGCTAAATTTTGAACATTCAAAATAAAAGAACTTGTTATGGTGGGGCGATTGAGGTTAAGAAGCCATAACGTCTTGGTATCGGAGGACTACTCTCAAGCAACAAGAACTGCACGCAAGATGCTACTCAATCATGCCAAATGGTTGCCCTGTAGACGTTCTCTTCAGCTCCGTTACGACAAGCTTGTTGTTAACCACACAAATTTGCCTATGATGCCAGCAAGGATGAGGTTTGCGAAACTACTGCTCATGTTCGCACCCATGGCAGCAGAGCTTGCAACAAAGATAGGATGCACTTTTTCTCTGGTCACAACCGCCACCGTCAAGCATGTTCATATTCTAATTCTGCATCTCTGTCACAGGCGCAGACTTTAATGCTACTTCTTAACAATCAGTGAAGGGAAGTGGCAGCGGAAAAGCATCGCCTCCTATTTCTGTGCTGTATACCAACATTCGTAGCATCATGAAGAAGCGTGACACTTTCGAAGGTCTTATTGATTCATGTGGAGTCGACGTGATCGATTTACGGGGCAATGTTTAAATTCTGATGTTCGCGACAGTGAAATTTTTACTATTTCCAAGTCATTGCAAATTTATCGCTGCGATCGAGATGGAAGACAGGGCTGTGGTACTTTGCTTGCTATTCCAAATGTTTCAAGTCTTTCCTCCTTAACCTGACATCTACGTTGGAAGTGATATGGTGTGGGGTGGTTGCTAACAATAAGACTCATGTCTTTGGTGTCTGTTACCGTCCTCCGGATACGGACATTAGCTTTGCTCATGAGTTTCATAACATTAATGCAATTATAATGCGGTATCCAATAGCGTCAATAACTATTCTTGGCGATTTTAATTATCCTTCCATAGCGTGGACGTCATCATTACCACAAGTCATGCCATTTTTTTCTAACAGCCAATGCTTCCTTGATACCTGCAACCTTTTTACTTTAATGCATATGGTGACTATTCCAACTCGTGTTACCAGTGCTTCATCGCACACTCTTGATTTGATCCTGACACCAATGCTTGAAACTATTCATTCACTATCTTCCTTTCCTAGTCTTAGCGGTCACTGGATGTTACACTTTTACATAAACAGCAGCACACCTGCTGCTACTAAGGAACGCAAGGTAATGTACGACTACAATGCCGCAAACTTTGAAGCAATTAATCACGAACTATCTTTCTTTTATGGCACTTACATGATTTTGATCACAGAACCGTGCAGGAAAACTGGGATTTGTTAAGAAAATTTATGAACTTACTCGAATTTTTATGCCTCAGAAGTTTATACCTATAAGCAGCTCCGCACCCTGGTATAATACATACTTGAAGCGTCTCTCTAATAAAAAGAAACGCTTGTTTCGCGGGGCGAAATTGCAAGGTACTGACGAACGCTGGCGTGCCTACGAATCTGCTACATAAGCATATTCTTTGGCAGTTTCAGACGCTAAAGCTAAGTTCCTATCAAACACCCTACCGGCAATGCTTGTCAATAACCCGAGGAAGTTTTGGAAAACTGTAACAAATACTAACAACAGAGAAATTGTACTTGTTGACACTGATGGCTTTCCTGTACCTGCCGGGAAGTGTGCAGCACTTTTGAATGATAACTTTGCCCACAATTTTTCAGTTTCATTTACTAGCATGTCTGTTTCTTTGTCAATGCGCAATTATTTACCTATGTCTCCAATAGAGATCGAAGTGCCTGGCATTGTGAAAATGATTGAATCCCTCCGAATGTCCTCTGCTTGCGGTGTTGACAATATTATTTCAAGATTTCTTAAAGAAACAAAGCTGTGCTCATCTCTTTTCTTGGGTAAAATATTTCAACAATCTTTATATCAAGGTGTGGTACCTCGTGCTTGGAGAGAGGCGAAGGTGGTTCTCCTACATAAATCTGGAAGCAAACAATCTGTGATTAATTACCAACCTATTTCTCTCACTTGTATACTAGGTAAGATTCTGGAGTGCATAATCTTCTCTAATCTGGTCACTTTCCTAGAATCTAACTAATTCTTTAGCAAGTCACAGCATGGATTTAGGAAATCACTCATTTGAAACACAGTTGCTGTGCTTTACCCATACGTTACACGTCATTCTATAACGTGGTTCCTGGGTCGATTGTGTCTTCTTGGACTTTTCCAAGGCCTTTTACAAGATTAACCACCACCTATTACTCTACAAGCTTAGCAGCCTAAACATTGACAGCGGAATTCTCACTTGGATTGAATTTTTTAAGCAATCGCTCACAGTACGTTGTTGCCAATAATTCCATCTCACCGTCGTCTCCTGTTACCTCTGGCGTGCCCCAAGGCTCTGTATTGGGGCTTTTACTTCTCCTCATCTATATTAATGACTTACCCGACTGTATAAGCTCCTCAGTTCACCTCTTGGCAGATGACTGCGTTGTTTACCGCAAAATTTCAAGTAACCTAGACGTTAGTTCACTGCAAAACGATATCTCTAATATTGCTCATTGGTGAAGAACTTGGCACATGGAACTTAACACTAACAAATGCAAAGTTTTACGTGTTTCACGCACGTTTAGGGTATAGGTCTGCTACCTATACCTTAAATAACGCTACTCTAGAATCTGTTAGTTCTCTATGTTTAGTTCTAGTTGTAAAACATAAATACCCCAGAAAGTGGATGGGAAAACGGCTCCGCGGAAGCTCAATGGTGATAGCATTGCACGTGTAATGCGAAGACGTGGGTTCGTTCCCCACCTGCGGACAGTTGTTTTTTCATCCATTTTCATTTTCAATTAATTTATCAGTAAGTATCAGTAATTTCCCCTATGTTTTCCTTAGTGGCGTTGTTTGTTGGCTTCTTATGATATGAATAATAAAAATCAAGCCCCTCGGTTCCCTTTGTTCTCGTTCATATATATATATATATATATATATATATATATATATATATATGTCAGGAGTCCCAACTATCATGCACCCAGATTTCAAAATATGCAAATGCCATGTAGCTGGACAGACCCAAGGGACTGTTGTTTGCCGTCGCTTGGAGATGCTAAGATTATTTTTTGCATTCCGCCTGATTGCATGATTATTCCTAATTAAGCAACTTCTCAAACATTATAATTACATGAAAAGTGTCAATGAGAAAATTGCTGCGCACAATGTAAAACTTCTGATACAGCTTTCTGTTGCTCAGTACGTGCTACATAAAAGCATTTTTGTGAGCTTGAAAGAAGCCGGTGAATACACGTAAAATTGCCGTGTGACTAGCCGCTCGAGGCTCCGCAGGTTGGCCATTTTCGGCAAACGGTGTCGCCGGTGCTCGGCCTTGTCCACCGAAAACATGAGCACGACGTCCTCGAATGTATGCAATGATGCCGACGTTTGCTGCCTTACGATGTCAATCAGCATGTGCAAAATCAGGCGTCCTGGTTCAAGGTCGTCACCATAGAACTTTGTATATGCTTTGTCTTCCTTCCCTATGGCAAACTGCTCAATGTGTGCCGTAAGCTGCCACATCTCAAGTGGAAACTTGTTGCTTAACGAAGACAGTACGCTGTCAAGTACTTCGTAGTATCTCTGGCGGTACACGTGCTTCGCTGATGTGAACACGTGAGCTCAGGAACCCTTTTGATAGCGGTGTGAAGTTTTCTTTCACCTTGCAGCTGGAACACACGGGTCCTCAACTCCTACTTTTCCTGCCTCTGCCAACACCTTCTCCCAAACCAAGGGAAAGCTTTGCCTCAGCTCAGCAACACTTTTTTCGGTGAAAGATTCAGCCATTTTCTCTGCTTGGTCAAAACATGAGCGTTCATTTTTACAAGGCGGTATTCAGTGCTTCCATTCGTGAAAATATTGTTGTCAGCAGCGTCGACATGAAAAACGATTCCACCTTAAACAACATCCTTAAAAATATGCTTGCTTTCCAGCCTCACTTGTCTCTTCCGATGCTCTCAGACAGAAATGTTATGATACTGCTTTATTTTGAAAGAACTGATCGCAGTGAAGTCTTAGCGTCCACCTTTACAGGGAGAACTTGCGCAATTTCACGTCCTCTTCTCTAAGCAAAGCTCTTGAAAAGAAGAAACATGCTTCGGAGAGTGGGTCACAAAGTTTATCAGTTCAGTGACAGTGTAAAGAAAGTCACGGCACATGTCTACTTTCCTCCGTTATCATGCAAAACAAAATTCAGGATGTGCGCTAGGCAGTGTACATATTGGGCGCAGGGTTCTTGTTCTTGCATGAGAGCTTGTACTTCTCTGTACTTTCCCCTCATGTTTGCCACACCATCAAAGCTCTGCCCGCGGCACTTTTTAACAGGCAGATCAAATCTACGAAAGAATGTCTTTCAATATAGCAAAGAGGCTCGTTGCTATGGTATCCGTCATGTTGATAAAAACCACAGAACAGCACTTCTACTTCCAGGCTTTCTGAAGACCTGAAAACAAACTGAAAGTTGTTCGTTGACAGAAATGTCTGCCATACGAACTTCGTCTGTGAGTGAACAAAGGATGTCATGTGCCATGAGTTCCACTATATCGTTGAAAATGTGGGGAGAAATCAATTTGTATATTGTTTAAAAAAATGAATACCTCCTTCTCTTTAAAAAATAAAATAAACGTTGTTCTGTGTATATGTTTAAATATAATATGTCCGTGCATGTTGTTCACAGTGGAAATAAAAAAAAATTTGAAGCGAAATGATTACGGATGAGGTAGCCACTGCTCATGCTTCTAATGCACTTCTATTGTCAGGATTTTCAGATATAAAGCGAAAATATGAAATAAAAGCCATACATGTCCCCGCCAACAACGATGCAGTAGGCTTTTTGCCACAATGACGTTTTAAGTGAAAAGGTAGAGGAAACTCAAACCTCAAATGATGTAGGTAACAGAACTATGGTAATGACACTTTAGTGTTGCCAGTGCCGAAAGGTCTCGTTTGAAAACTTGGATGTGTTTTCAAATGAATGAAGGGTGCTTGACTGGACTGGCATTTTTACATACTCAAAGGGACATTGCCATTAGCATAACAAAAGTAATTCAGTGGTTTGCAACCAAAAATAGTGGACAATGGAGGGTAGAGTTTGTTATCTAAGGAGGGGGCAGCTTGCATAGGTTCGGTCCTTGCAAGGTAAATTGCCCAAGATGCCAACCCTAATGCTTTTATAACAGGCATGTGAACCTTGTTATTGCAAATGTACATCCTTGTTCTTGTATAAATATTGTCTTTCTGTTGTATGTGTTGCTTTTCGATTCTTCTGTTTTCGTTGGTAAAGATTGTTGCCTGTTCCGATGTAGTTGTATGTTTATTTTTAGTATACGTTATCGTAGTAGTTTTGCTTCTCTCTACATATCTATATAATATTTGAATTTTGTTCTCCCAGAGTTTACTTCTTGTACATGACTCAGGAGTGGTATACCGGTTTCACATGACCACTTTTCATTGCCGGTCACGACCGATAAATTTGATCCAGATCGGGCTTGATTGCGATCAAAAGTGCGCCATGTGACACCCGTATTACTCTACTTCCCTATAGACAAAGCTTGGCAGGGCTTTTAGGGTAAATGATAAAATCGTCGCACTCTCCAGGTTAATGCTGCGTGTATAATTTTACTAATTCCTCCTTGTGTTCATATTCGTAGCCGATATTATTCAGATTCCTGTATAAAATTTTTGTTTTAGTTTTAGTGCTATTGCAGTGTTTGACCACGCCTCGGTGTCAGTAAATTGTTTGCGAACTGCTCACATAGTTGTCTGCAAGATGTTGATGAAAAAGGCACTAAGGGATGCAACTGAGAACAAATCACGACCATGTGGTTACAGGCGTGTGGTTAGTTGCACTCCTCTGCAATCAGTCGCATTCCTAGTGATGCTCACCAATGCTTTTGTGTTCTCTCTTCTGTTCGCACTTACTGGCTTCAACTGCCACTCACCGGCACTCAATCGCACAAATACTCACATCCACTTAAACTCACCGTCCCTGACTTTTGTACTTGCAATAATTCGCACTCACTTCTGTTCATACTCAAGGTCCACTCACACCGTTTGCCACTAACACTCTTTCTCATGCCTGTGAAGTGAATGTGGAGTAAATGTGAGTCAGTGTACTAGTGAGTGAGTACGCCAACCTATGCTTGCACAAGCCACTGTGTGAAATTATCTCACGGCATTCGACAAATAACCCTTTAATGACTTTAGGGTGTGAATTTTATGTGTGGAATTTCAGCCAGCCAATACTCGAGGCACTTCTACTTAGTGGTGGATCATTTTGAGCAAATGGCATCATACATAGCACATTCGCTCGGATTTGTGTGACACAGACAGTCGAATCTCGTTAATTCGAACACGCTTAATTCGAACTGCCGGTTTATTCGAACTGACGCTCTGGTCCCGTCAAAGTTATGTGTATTTCAATGGGCGAAAACACTCGGTAATTCGAACGCGAAAGCATTTGCGACGGTTAATTCGAACATACTGCCGACCTACAATGCTCTCAGCAGCGCGCCGAATAACGCGGCGGCGCCTCCGACCGGCATTGCTCCGACACCGCCATAGAGCAAAAGCTTAGGAGAGACCCCTTCATGCAGCGGCGGAGGCCCAGTCCGGCCAACGAACTGCCCACGCCGGCAAACGCTCGCTTCCCGATAACAGCAGAAAACAAAACTTCAGGGAGGGGCCTAAGGGTATAGCCACGCTAGCCGCAAAAACGCGCGGCAACGCGTCATGCCGGGCGCGGCAAAAGCGGCAGGAATCGGGGGTTTTGCGGCGTGCCACGCGAAATGGGTTCGAGACCCATTTCTGCGGCGAGATGAAGAACCAATCAAGAGCGACGAGGGTGACGTCACGGAGCCATCACAACCGGAGCACCGCCGGTCCGCGCCGGGTTTTCAATCGACGATCGTCGTCTCTCGCATGAAACAACGAGCGCTCGCGCAGCGCGGGAGATCTTATCGCGCTGCCGCGCGGCGAGACGCGCGTGCCACGGTGGCCTCGTGGCAAGGCGTTGACGCGCGGCAACTTGCCGCAGCATGACGCGCGTGTTTTTGGCCGCTACCATGGCCGTGCCCTAAGCTGGCCGTACCGGCGGCGTCGGCACCCACACCGGCAAACGCTCGCTTCCCGATAACGGCAGAAAACGAAACTTCAAGGAGGCTAATCTGCGCCAAACCAGCTGTACAGGCGGTGCCAGCGGACGCGCACGGAGACAGTCGAAGGTGAGGGAGCTGTGAGGGACTTGAGAAAGAGGGCGAGGGGAGCCACCGAAGCGGCGCCAAATCCGCTTTACTGCCGCCATCCTCTCTCACCTTCGACGGTCTCCGCTTGCGCGCCCGTCGCCAAGTCGGCGCCGTCCGCTCCCTGAAGTTTCGTTTTCTGCCGTTATCGGGAATCGAGCGCTGGCCGGCGTGGGCGCAACTCGCTATGCGCTTGCGCACCGCGAAATTTCCCGACTCGCACCGTTCGTTCATCGTGCTATGGTGCTCGAATACTTCAAAAATACGTCCTTCCGTTAATTCGAACTTCTTTAATTCGAACAAATTTTCGGGCCCCTTCGAGTTCGAATTATCGAGATTCGACTGTATGTCCAATGCTAAAGACAGATCCCAAAACAGAATATGTGAGATCTACACTTGTCCTGTCTATATCATGTTGCATTCAGACTGTAGTTATCACTGTAAATACCTGGCAATTTTCTTCGTGAACATTTATTAAAAAATGGTGTGCGGCAGATAGCGCAATTCTGTCGCATCAGCTTGATTACTTGTTGAGGGGACATGCACGACAAACCGCAGCCTCTTGTCTGCGAAATACTAGCTTAACTCGTTAACTTGGTTACTATCAAGCCAAGAAGTAGCATTCCATTAGATGAAATGAGTTTCAAAAAATCATCTCAATATCACCGACAAACTAGATTGATGTTTCAGTTAATTGACCTGCAAACAATAGACAAATGCAACTGATGAATGTTCACTGGAACATCTATGCAATTTTCCATACAGTTTTCGAACATATTTCCTGAAACAATATTTCAGTAAAGAATGCTTTTTTCGTGCAGTTATTGGCAGCTTGGTAAAACTTCCTGACATGAAAAGGCATTGTATCATCTGCCTTTCTTTAGGTCATGGTGGATATGGGTAATAATACTGGATAAACTAAGCTCTTTTGTTTGCACTCTTGCACCATTAGTAGCTGCGCAAAGGTTAACCGCCAATGAAACGGAAAAAAAGAAAAATTTTTATTTTTAAAAGTTACTTTTCTGTTTCGTTTGAATACCACAAGGGTGAAAGGTATACTAGAGGGATAAGTTGAGCTATTTCAGTGCATTACCCTTGTACAATACCAAGAAAAGCCAATTTTATTGTGCAAAGAGGGTTTGCAAGCTAAAAAAAGTGCAAAAATAGGACTGGTAGCAATGCTACCTTGAAGTTACCATGCCATTCACCATGATTTCGACATCTGCTTGGGCCTAGTTCATTTTTTTATTGGTTTAGATTAACTGTGTTGTATTCTAAAAGAGCCAAAGGCTGAACTTAAGTTCTTGGTAAACCTAACTAGGCAGAGACTGAGCTCAGTCTTCAAAGATCATTACTGCAGTTTGCACATTTGAATAGGAAAATCAGTCGACTCCGAGGTAAATTGTTGTCTTAAACTAGATGCTGGTGTAAACCAGATGGCCGGGAGCTCTGGAGAGCTCAAGTTTCTGTGCTGTGGCCCCAGGAAATGTCCGTCCATGCCTTGGTGCCATCGAAGATCGAGTTGCTGTTGATGGCAAGGGTCCACATGTGCTCTGCTCTCCAGGTATGCATTTCAACGTGCCGGCGCAGCTTGTGGCTCACCAAACCCTACTTACCAACTCTCCTTAATTTTTTCCTTTAAGTTTACAGATTATGTCTCATTCTACAATTTTCCTAATGTTGCGTCATGTTTTGTGAAAAAATTGGTTGACTTAGCGATGCAGTTTTGAAAAGACGGTAGAGCGAAATTGCAAAAAACGCATGAAAAAAATTCTGTTAGTACTTGCGCTGCTTTCTTGTGGCAACGCAAGATGCCATATACCAGAGGGGTACTTGCATCGAGGGAGTTTAGTCTGTATAGTTTCTGAAGCAGGTGTAATTGGCACCAGACAATTTGCTGAAAAATGAACACTCATCTAAATATTCATGAGCCATTGCATTCTGTGAAGGTGGATGACCAGTGAAGCTGTAAAGACGGTATACATAGATGTTTTGGTGTTTATTTTTTCACCTAAGTTACTAGTGCTTTTTGGTCTATGGTAGACGGTTGAGGGTTCGGTGATGACGATGGACAGGTTCTTGGCGAAGGTTAACTCCAAACACGAGCACCTCGTGGTCGTTGGCACCTTGAGATCGGTGTAGCACTGTAGCACTAACCATTCGAGCATAAACGAGGGCAGCCAATTGCCATCTGGCTGCGACACATTCACGTTGAAGTCGCCAACGTCGTGGACTGTAGTTTGATCGTCGTCAGCCGGACCGAGCGGCCATGCAAAGTGGTCGTTCATAAAGTTCTTTATGTCACGCTTGAAAGAGGCAGGTCGAACGTACACGGTGGCAACGACTGTCCCGTCGGCGGTCCTTACGGCGCCCACGTCGGCACAATATGCCGCACTTTCTAGTTCTTGGGTGGTGGATGAAACATCGTACGGCGCGACAGTGGCGGCAACATTGTTCCTTACCTCACGTATATGACAACTTCGCCCGCTAGTCCTCCTCACTGGGAAAGCATTCAGTCAACACGTCCACCGCCTTGTGCCATTGTTCTTCCGACTGTATCCCGTTCATTTCAGAGAGGTTGTTGTCGAACCAGGGCCGATCACAAACTGTACAATTCGATCCGAAGTTGCAGTCGAGAAAGTCTCTCTTGAACCTCGCACAGTATCGTTGAATCCTCGAGTGCCTTTATTGCGGCCAGTGTCATCGGCTCTGCGCCAAAAGTTCCTTGATAATTTGAAAGTACTGCCACTCTTTGAACTCTGCTGCCGTGCAAACTCCTCGCTCTTGCACGTCCCCTCCGCAAGAACCTGTCTGGTGCCAGCTTTTCTGCACAACGATTTTTCTACCTACTGTTGCCCTTGGAAACACACCGCTCTTGCATTCTCTGCAGGTGATTTCCTGGCATAACGGTTGAACTGGCCATCGCTGTTGTGCCATACCCGACATGGTTCAGTTTATCAGTCAACACCTGGTGAAATGTTAAGTTGAGTAAGCAAATACAGAGTGCCTGGGTATGCATGTCTGAACATCCGCACCTGTGAGGCTGATACATGGCATGTGTAGGCATTCTGCCGTAGTTCCTGCTAAATCAACTACTTAGTGCTTTGTTGCCTGTTCCAGATTGGCTTGGCAATAAAAGGAACCGGTCACATCAAATTGGTTACTGAAGAAAGTAATTATACAAATGTTAGCCAAGTAAAAAAGTAATCAAAGAATTGCAAAATTACGAAAACATTTTATTGATTACAAGTAAATAATTGCATGTAATTTGCTGCGTACTAGTCTGGTGCTCAGTTAAACAATGTGTGCTGTTAGCTCAACTCTGTCCTGTGTTACACTGTTAAATATTTTCTGTTTAGCAAAACGTGACGTCAGCCAGGCCAACTGCAGACACTCTTTCCAACTCAATGCATTTGCCCATAGCAGCGCCTCTGTCAGTCTTGTTCCTGCTTGCATTTCAATTCATGCTGGCAGCACGGGACACATCCTGTTGCACATTAGGTGTGTAGTCCACTTTGTAGAATGTGCCATCCGCATGTTTTGGTTGCAGGAGCTGGAAATCTTAGATTCGAAAATCTTTAAAGAAGAGCCACCACATGAAGCTGCAGTCGAACCTTGTCCTTCCAAAAGCAGTTTCAACGACGTCGTCACACCGCCCTGTAGCCCAAGCCAAGGTGAGATGCTGAGATACGCACGGTGGATAGTGAGAGATATTCATTGTTATGCAGTAGGGAACCCTTTGCAAAGCTTCTTTTCATAAGTGTGACGACATATGACAGGCATCTGTAGTAAACCAGGTCTTGGGGTGATAATTGTTGCATAGAAACCTACTGAAGAAAGACATTTTTCCTTTGGAGATGATTAGTATAAGGAGTCATGCCACAGCCTAAACAGATTTACAGCAAAAAGCAGCGACGTTAACCTGCCACAACCTAAGGTTTCTTTTGTGCAGTAGGAGAGCAAGATGGGGGGGCGGGGTTACTATGAGACCTGCGTTTAGGTTCAGGATGTGTGTGTCATTGCATGCTTTTGTTATCACAATGTCAGTGTTATGTTGTGTTCAGTATATGTTTCTTAGGCCTATGCATCTTTTGTAGCTTAGTTATAACGTTTTCTAAAGTAAATGTAGAGCATAACAACAGATTAACGGCACAATTGCCGATGAAGACAAGAAGGTTTTCTTCTCAGTCAGCGCGCATCTTGTCACTTTTCTTGTCTTCGTTGGCTATTGTGCTTTTAATCTGTTACTGTGTCTTACCAACTTGCCAAAACCAACACGCTCTTTCAACGTAAGAAATGGAAAGATGGGCGGCCTCTTTGGAGCTGTCTTTCGGACCTCATGACATGTGCAGATGTTCGATTCAGAGGCTTTGATCTCGGCGCCTTGCGCATCATTATGCTATTGAAGCATCTGTGTTATGTTATGTTCACAATATGTATAGGCTGATCCATTGTTAAAGGGAACAAACACTAGCAGAGCATGAGCGAATGTCCCTCTGTGGCAACTCTGCAAACATTCAGCTTTGCCGCAGGTGTCTTGCGGTAGCTTCTTTGTGTACACCCTTGAGCAAAAGTATACGGACCACACGCCGAGACCGACAGGTGCGCTAGAATGTTTGCAGTGCCAAATTGGATTACAATTCTCAGTTTCAAGACACATTCATAGGCGGAGAAGAAAATATGCTTATCACAGAATCTCTGGACCGTGTGTTTTTGCTTAAGGGAATTACCTGCATAGTTCATGATAGTTCCAGAGGACTCAGCAGATGTAGCACTCAGAAAATGTTATCTAATAGCCTTTGCATTCCCTTAAACAATTAACCTACCTGTGTGTCTTTGGCCTCTGCAGCTTTTGTCTTTTCCTTCCAATACCATTGCTTCTCCGTGATAATGGGTAATCTTATTGCGATGGCACTTAGTATATGGACACTCCAGGTGCATTTCTGCCGTTGCCGTGAGGTTTCGTCCAATGGCGATGACACCGTCGCCGAGCGCCCTACGCTGTATGTGCGAGTGAAAGCCTGTGCAGGCAGGTGACAATTGTGTTTAAATCTCGCCCGCGCGAAAGAGAGGAAAGCGAGCAGGAAATGCGCCATCTTCTGTTGCAACGCGAGGCACCCAATGTTGCGAGGCATCGGGAGGAGGGGAGGGAGGGGGGGGGTTCGCATTCTACTACGGCTGCAACTGAGTATGTAGGGGTTGCACGTGGTTGCGCGGCCGTATTTTGAGAGTGATCTGTGTCGGCGGCAGAGTCTATAGGTGCGTCAGCGGCTCGTAGCTTTGTGCGTGCTGTGTGTTCTCGCCACTCACTTTCCGTTGAAGCGATAGACCGCACGAAGGTCACTTAACTCGCTGCTGCCGCCGCGCTGGCATACGCCAGTGTTTCGACAGCGGTTGTTTGCGGTCATCGAGGGTGATCTATTCATGTTTGCCTGTGCGCAATGACACCATGCTTGTTAATTCAGTTAGCAAGCGAATGTGTCCAAGTTTATACAGCCGATAAAACCATCCTTACTCCATATAGCTCTCTGCTTATTTGTTATTGCAATTGATGCTTCGCTTTCGGGCAAAACTGCGACTTTTTTATGCATCCGGTGTTCTCGCGTTACTTTAGCGGTTTTCATTTTTTTTTGCTGGACGCCACAAAAAGTCACCCCTCGCGTTGCTTTCGCGGTTTTATTTTTTCTTGATGGATGCAATGAAAAGTCTCCCCTTGTGTTGCAATCGCGGTCGAATTACAATGGAGTAAATACGATAATTTAATATGATAGCTTTTCTACAGCCCGTCGTGAGTTTTGTTTCCCAGAAGGTGACTGAGTTGACTTTGGTCTTCAGTCGTTTCTTCCTTAACCTTAATCGGAATTCACAAGATATCGTCCAATGATATAGATATTGCGGAGTTAATGGGCTGTTGAAGCAATATTGGCAGAGCTGCAGGGCTTGTAATTTTCGAATTTTTTATTGCAAGAGCAACTGTACCCCGGCCACTTTGGCCTGGCTGTCTGTTAGTTGTCGAAATGGTGACTGACATAAAAAAGAATTTGGGAAAACTTAGGCCCCTGCGAGGATTTGGCTCCGAGCAACACCAAAAGTGCCCGTGTGACACCGGTGTTAGACCAAGAATTTCTTTAAATATTCATTCTTTGAGGTGTATTATGTGCTTATTTAGAATATGAAGTTCATTTTTGTTATCTCATTTTGGTTCCCGTTTTACACAAGTCTGCCAAGCTTTACTTCATAATTAAATTCGGGAAAATCGTTTCTTCAGATAGTGCTAAATGGGGTACAGTCAAATGCCTTTATAACGAAGTGCTTCGGTCCTCCCAAATTATTCGTTATACAGGTCACTTCGTTGTAAAGGTCGCGTACCGCCAACGCGGAGGATGCGATCGTGGGCTTGACGGAGGATGAGTACATGCGGGAGCTGTGGTCGACCATCCCCGCAGCCAGAGCCCGCTACTGGAAGCTGCCCCGCTCGTCCAGGAAGATCGCACCACGGGCGCAGCCGTAGGCACTCGGCCATTCAAGTAGTACAGTGTAGACCGCTTATAACATAAGTCACCGGAGTCGCGAATATCCGCACTATAAGCGGTACTGCACTATAACCAAAACAACTATTTTATTGCGATAATGAACACTTCAGGCGCATTTTTGCCGTCGCTGTCACCATGCTCTAGGTTCCGTATTCGCTTACTAAACAAATTAACAAGCGTGGTGTCACGCGTGCACAAGCAAACATGAACTCATCTTACTCGTTGACCGCGGAAACGAACTGTCAGAACGTATGACGAGGCGCGGCGAGCGAATTGACCTTTGTGCTATCTATGCCTCTCGCTTCAACGCGACGTATCAGCAGCGAAAACACGGCGCGCGGCGGACTTTTCCCGTCACAGATTGCTTTCAAGATAGGGCCAAGGTGATCGTATCGCCGAAGTGGATCGTCGTAGATTGCGTCCTGTTTCGGTTCACTGAAACTGTTTCACATTGCTTTGCTGGCGAAAATCCTCTCCTTCTGTTTGCGCCAGTCCCGAACACAAGTTTCAGATTCTCCGAAGGCCCATGATGCGGCCCGATTTCCGTCCGTCTCCGCACACATGATCACTTTCCTTTTAAATGCGACATCATGATGAACTCGGTACGTCTTTCTGATAAAGCAGACGCAGAGAACGTGAGGACAGACGGTAGACTATTGCCTAAGCACGTGTACTGCAGCACATGGAGGAAGCTACGGTAGCTAGGCTCGACGCGCGTGCGAGACGGCCATTTAGAAATGCCGATGGGTATAAGTTGCGCAGATTTAGGGTCGTACTTGATTCTCATGCGCACGCAATTTTCGGACCTGTTTTATCGGAAAAAAAGTGCGTGTTAGGTTCGAGTAAATATGGTATTTGTGGTTTGAGGGGAACGTTTGCTGTCTAGGTTGACTGCCGAACTTCCCGGCAGCCGCACTGTAACCGGTATTTTGTGTCCCGCAACTGCACTATAAGTGATACGCATATACATAGAGTGCTATTGGAAAATTAACGAGAGTCTGAAAAGGCCATATTATATCCGGTCCTGCACTATAAGCATTTACATTATAAGTGGTCTAAACTGTATAAGTGTTAGATATCGCTGTCATTTTCATGTTCTATTCCGTCATCGTTCCGTATATCTTTATCTTTGTTACGTTAGTGAATAAATGTGTGTGTCGAGCGTTTCCTTTTCCTGTCAATTTCGACTAGAACCTTGTTGCGGTACTGAGCCAGTAGTCGCGCTTCGTATATATCAACGGAGACCTGGCTGAAGCGCGAGAAAGACCATGTAGCAGAATTCTCACTTCTTGAGCTGTCGGGGTCCTGGCTAAATGTATTTCTTGTTCACTTTAGGTGTCGTCGGTTAATTTATGCAATACTAGCAAACAGGAAATAGTCCCACATATTGAAACACAGCTTTTTGTACCTGCATGCTCTGCATAACAGAGAAGGCAGCAAAGCACTTGCGAACTTCCTTTATGAATAAAGTTCACGTACGCCACTAAGAAAGTTGAGCGGGAAGAAATGCTTGTCGCAGAAGTAATATGCGCTGTGGTTTTCGGCAATATAAAATGCAGAAAATGCGAGTCTTAGCTTGGTTGCTATGGCACTGCGCTGCTAAGCTCAAGGGCACTTGTTCGATCCCGACCACGGCGGGCGCACTTTGAGGGGGGCGATACTCAGAAACGCATGTGTACTTGCCTAGATTTAGGTGCATGTTAAAGAACCTCAGGTGGTCGAAATTATTCTGCAGTCCCCAACTGCGACGTGCCTCATAATCAGCTCGTAGTTACAGCGCAAAAACCATCCGCAATCTAACATATTCAAATCCCGGCCATGGCTGCGGCATTTTGATGAGGGCGAAACCAAAGAACACGTGTACTTAGATTTAGGCGCACGTTAAAGAACCCCTGGTGGTACAAATCATTCCGGAGTCCTCCCCCTATGGTGTGCTTCATAATTAATTAGATCGTGGTTTTGGCATGTAAAATCCCATAGTTTCATTTATTTTAACATTTTTAGTGATACGTTGCGGGTTCGGCTGCTGTTAGTGAGAGAGTGCTAGAAACATGTTTGTTTGGTGGTCTTTAAAGTTTGATCTTGCAATGCTTGTGTATAATTACTGCTTGTGTTAGCATATCAATATAGGTGTATGAGCGCTGTCTGCAAATGGAAGAGGAAACACCCGTCTTTTGTTTCGAATTTTTTCCTTTCCGGCTGCAATGCTTGTGACAACATTTGTTGTGGTTCTTTGTTGCGTTTGAGACTTAATGTTCACATGTGTGCACAAAACGCGAGTGACTTTCCGTGAGATTGCGCATTTGCAGGATGAGCATGGCGATCCAGTCAGACGTAATAAATAGCAAGACATCATCATACCTTTTGAGTGCACTGTTTGTTATATGCTAGTTCCCGCATGATGGCGATACAATGTAACAAAGATCATTGATATCATGTATCAAAGTGTTTCACTTTAATGTTAACAGAATTTGTTTATTATCCGGTGTGGATGATGCAGTCGAGACCACATACAAATAACACCTTCGTTGTGCAAAGTGTTTTTTCTATATTGGAAGTATAAGGGTACTTTCCCTAAAAATTACTGATGAACTGAACAAGGTGCAGAAGAAACATTTCATGTTTGAGTGAATTCAGTGAATTAAGCCGGATTTAAGTTCTGTAAACCGGATAATGGGCCCTAGAAGTTCGCCAAGATATTGACGTGGTCTTAGGTGAAGCCCCTAACCATTTCGAGGCGGGGGGGGGGGGGAGGTGCAGGTGAAAAGTTGCTAGTTTCTTGGTCATCGTCATCACTGGAGACCTTCATTTCCAGAAGTCGTCACACCTGTGCAGCAATTGTTTTCTCAGAGGTGCTCTCCTAAGCCTCCTGAATGCCGAAGCCATCCTACTGCCGGCAAAACCAGCAGCCGCCACTCAGTGTCGATGCACGGCGCCATGCCACAACATGCTTCCATCCCCCTCCCTGTTTCTCCAGTGCTGCTCGTTTTTCAAAGTGCGTCCGCTCTTACGCTTCCGTGGCGTGATGGACGGGATTTCGAAAGAAAGAAGGCATGGGGCGGAGGAAGCCTCGTTGGGGAGCATGAAGCATTGAGTGCCATTGCCGTGTAAACTTTTGCTTTTACCTTTGTGAGAAATGTCAGACATGACCAGACCATACGGCACTGGCAGCGTCGATAGGAGCGAGGGAGATCGATGCTGAGTTTGGTCAGTTCAGTTACTGCTCCTTTTGAGCGCTCGCTTGAGCCTTGCTTTCTCCTGTGTATCTGTAACGTGCATGTTGCGTGGACTGGGTGACGGTGCTTGTTGCTTTCATGCTGATGCAGTACAAGTGGCAGCGCAAATGGCAGCAAATGTCAGTGTCACGGCCCGTGTTACGTGTCTATGCTTACAGCAATTTGTATCATGATTGGTACTCCTGTTGCATCTGCGAAGCAACTGGACCTGTGAAATGCTCACTGTGCAGCGCTATATTTGAGAACAGTGAGGTGTGCCGGAATTTCAGCAGTGCTCTCATGTATCGTAGTAAGGTTTGGCAGGGTATTAACGATTTTATTAAGGTATTTTTGGATTTTCACATAAAGTTTGGAAGGTATCCTATTTCACTTACAAGGCAATCTTGGTGAACATGCTGCACAGCATCAGCCAGGAATTTGTAAGAAACTAGTGATCAGCAACTATTTGTTTTTTATTATTACTTTTTGGATCCTTACAGGTGCATGTTATGGTTCTGCGGGGTACTTTCAGCTGTGCTTCATAATCATGCTGCCTACTCATTATGTACTCATTTTTTATAGTTTATTTGTGCACATTGTGATGGCATATGTCAATGACATGCAAATAGGATTCAAGTCATGCAACCTCTCCATCTGCAGGTGACAAGTTCATCTAGGCCTGAACAAAATGTGTAAATGGGCGAATGAAAATGGATTTAAGTAAATCCCCCAAAAAGCTCCTGTGTCCTGTTTACAAGGAAGAGGTGCCTGGTCCCAGAGCCCAATGTTGAACTCCATGGAGAATGCGTACCTGTGATGGAGAGCACAAATTCTTGGGCATCGTACTGGACTCAAAGCTTACGTTTATTGTCCACATAAAGTATAATAAACGTAAATGCCTAAGAGCAATGAATATCCTTAAAATCCTGTCGCACACAACATGGGGCAGTGACAGGAAGTGCCTCATGGCATTGCACAAGAGCCTTATAGGCTCGCACTTGGACTACGGCGCTGTAGTTTACCAGTCTGGTGCACCCAGCGCCCTCAAGATGCTAGATCCTGTGCACCATCTTGGTACAGTCGACGACCGATAATTCGGACTTCACGGGGAACGTAAATAAGCCTGAACTATCGAATGTCCGTAAAAACGAATGTGCCCTAAAAAGGTCATTTTATTTAGGTTTTAATGCCCCTGTGCAAAGAAGTGGTCGATTCGTTGCTGTACACGCTTCCGCTTACGTGCGACCAAATACGCCTATTATTCTGCCGGTTTTCTGTTGCCGCTGTATGCTGATGCAAGGACAGTAAAGGCTTGAGTCAGATCCACATGGCACATCATCATCCGAGCTAGAGTCGCTGTTTGACGGTGGTAACCTTGCTCAATTATGCCGTCATCGTTCAGTTCTGCACACAACACCGCGCTGTCGACGTCTGCAAAGTCTTCAAAAACAGCGGCAGGAATCGGCACACCACAGCCTAGCAGGTCATCAATGATGTCCGCATTGGAGCTCGTTGTGGTAGGCGGCAGTTCAGGCTCTTCAGTTGCGGAGTCGAGGTCATTCGGACTGGGACTCAAGATTCATTCGGAGTCAGACTGCGAGAGGATCATTGGTGCCATTTGACGCGGCCTGTCGATAACTTCACGAGCAAGACTTCTTGGAGCCAGCAGAGCGCTGTCTGGAACGCCAACAAACGGAATGGCGAGATCGGGCCATGCGCTGGGATGCCGTAATAGGATGCGATGTTGACACGACCTCACAATTCAGGCAAAGCCTCCAGAATCACCATTTGTAATTTAATCTGAGGCATAGTGCTGCGACCGAGACAAGGCCTTAGGGATTACCGTCTTACGTGTAATGTCTGAGGTCATACTTGATGTCTCGTATCTCTGAGGCCATACTTCATGTCTTATCAAGGGTGCCAAAGGAGATAATGGCGGCAGAATTCGCGTACACTACAGTCAGAGATGGAGTTCAGATAATCAAATGTAGAGCTGGTGGCTGTCCAAAATCTCTGTCGTCTTTACACATTAAGTCTACGGGGCCATTGGCGGTGCCGGGAAGCTTTCCAAATTAGCATGTCCAGATTAGAGCACTGCACGGGCTCGGGCTTACCCGAAAGCCCGGGCCGGGCCGGCCCGTGGGCCTGGCCGGGCCGGGTAGAGCAGTTTTTTCACGGGCTCGGGCCGGGCTCGGCCTGTGCTTTTTGACCCGGGCCCGGGCCGGGCTCGGGTTTTTTGACGCGGGCCCGAGCCGGGCTCGGGCTTTCTGCGAGTTATTCTCGGGCTTCTCAACTCTGAAAAACATGTATTTTCGGTCTCGGGCCGGGTTCGGGCCGGTTTCGAGCCGGGCTCGGGCCGGGCTCGGGCTTAAGGTAAAGGGGGGGGGGCGGGCCGGGCCGGGCGGGTAACGTAGATTATTTCCGGGCCCGGGCCTGGCCCGGGTCTCGCCATAAAATTTTGATCGGGCTCGGGCGGGCCGCCCAATGTAAAAACGGGCCCGGGCCGGGCCCGCGCCGCAAAAATCGGCCCGTGCAGTGCTCTAGTCCAGATTATCGGTGTCTGATTTATCGGTCGGCGACTATAGTATTTTCTACACATCTGAAAATTAAAGTCAGCACATGTGTGTGTGTCGCCTACTCATCTCGCCATCGTCAGTTTGCGCTGTTATTTGTTCAGTACGATTCAGAACAAACTATCCCAAAAACAAGTCTTAAAGGGCCCTTAAACCACCCAGAGGTCGAAATTTAGTTGTGGTGTTTTTGTGCACGAGTCTACAATGAACACGTAGCTGCGAGAATTTTTCGAAATGGGGCTGTAATAGCGCAGTTAATGCATTTGATGATGGGAACACGGCTCTCGTTAGTTTCGCTCTTTCTTTCGCTACTCTCCTCGTTGGCTGGTCTCTCCTCGCTGAGTGCTCCTCCAAATGTCACGTGACATACGTGATCGCCAACGCGCTTCTCAAAACGCTGTCCACATCCGGTTAAGGCACGTCCAGGCTAGTGGCAAATACACCGACGGCGAACCGGCCCCCAGTGCCGCGTGAGAACGTCTGCCGCGTGAGAGGTGTCAAAAGCAGATGGCAGTTCGGCTGGTACACTGCCCTCCGCACGACTGACGGGCCAATCGATGATCGCGAAGCTGCGCGCGCCTCCGCCACCGGCGACGCAAACATCAGCTGCAGCTTCTGTTACAAGCAAAATAATTTCCCCTAGATAAAATGATGCGTAAATTGTACATCATATGCAAAACGATATCCATTGTCAAACGTGAAACACTAACGAGAGCTCCAATACTTGTCGAGCTCAGCTGCAGTGCACGGCTACTGACGGCAGACGATCGCTTCATCTGTGCTCGCATCGCAGCTGATGGCTACGCTAATATCAGCGTATTTTCTTCTTTGTGTACAATTATTGCGAAGAGCGACAACAACGGTAAGAAAATATTGCAGCTTGTGAGCGTTAGCGATTCATTCCAAAGCGCCGTTTGCTTTAGCTTTCAAGTGAACCGGAGAAGGCCTAGCGACGATATCGGCGTCGTCGAGCGATCGGCGGCAGTGAGGCTGCCACACAAATGGGTCCCGGTCTCATTCTCTTTACAGCAAGGAAATCTCGCCGTTCGCGAGGAAAACCGCTGTCAAACAGTGGCCCGCGAATGGCAAACGGCATGCGGCGAGTTACCGTGCCGGTAACGTGGACGGGTCTTAGCCGCGACTAAGCACTTCTCGGCTACCCGCTGTTGCTGCCGTGCTGGCCCGTGCTCATGTGAAGCATGCCGCTATGGACCCTGTGTTGTGCGCATGTCTGGAAAGGCCAACACTGTCGCACTCTGTTCGCGCAGCTAATCAGACCACTAAGAACGACTGCACGAGCGTGACTGATTTGGCACTTGCGTTGTGGGCTGTAATTACCGATTCGCAAGGGCGCACAAGTGAGCCACACGACGAGAAGAGCAGGGAGTGCACGTAGCTGCTAGCAGACAAACCGGAAGTCGTAGGTTCTTGTTCGACCAATGGACATCGTCACCGCAGTTGACATCACCAGATGCACCCTGATGACATCGTTACGACCGCTGGGGATACCGGAAAAGCCAGGAGAGGAGGACGGGATTGTTTTTTTTTATTTTGTGGCGCACCCGCGACGCGTAGCACTGCAGCATTTGGCATCGTTAATCGTGATGGCATTCTGAACTCGATGCGCTTGTTTACTTGAAATGTTCAAAAAATATATGAGGTGGTTTAGGGGCCCTTTAACTAGGCATAATCCCAGTTGCCTGTAGCCAGGCTCCCAAGTTGTCTATTCGGGCAGATACCCCGTGGTCCAAGTTTTGTAATCAGCAAGACTGCAGTAGTCGGCAGCCTGCACCCACAAAGTAGGGAGACGAGGGAAAGAAAAACTTCGCTTTAAAATTGTCTTTGGTGGTTTTCCGCTGTCTGTTAGGTAGATTAATTTGGTGTCACATTTCTTGAAAGTTGATGGCAAGTATATGAGCAAACCACTTCCATGCAGTTCCACATGCACCGGACTTCATAACCGGGATGAAAATTTTGAGTGATCACTTTCGAGTTAATTATGAAGAACATTTAAGGCAATGTGCAATATAATGTACAAGGCGTGGAGGATGTATAGAAGCAGCCCTGGTAATACAGTAAATTTTGGCTTGGCAAAAAGGGAGTCTGTGCGAGACACAGATTTAATGTTTTGCCCATGACTCGCACAGCGCTTTCATCTGTTACAGCTGAAAAATCTCCGCTCACTAGACATTTTGTGCAGTGTGTTGGTGAGTGAAATCTTCCAAAGTGTCACAAATGTTTTACTTCTTGATCTCTTGTCTCTTCTTTCTGTGAAACAGTTCCGAGTGCTCCACGGGGACTACGGCTATGAAGTGCGAAGCCATCTTTCGGAGTTCTGAAATCTTGACAGTCATGTCAACTTCGTTCTTCGCCTACCATTCCAGGTGTGTGTTCTTTTGCATTTTACTAGGTTATGTTAATTCAAGGGGTTCTATAACACCTATTATGAAAAGTGTTGAATTTGTCTTTAAACACAGTGTATAAACACATTTTATAGGCGTGTGCCGATGTTTGAAACTTGCAAATAAAGAATGGGATATTGTCCTATTCGATTTGACCTTAGGCTCGAATAGCCACTATATTCAAGAACACAAATACTTTACAAATATTTTTTTATTGCGATAGCAATTATATGGACACTCCAAAGCAGATTTCTGCCGTCGGCGTCGCCGTCACCTTGAGGTTCCGTATGACGTCAATGGAGATGAAATCGTCGCCGCGTGCCCAACGCTGTATGTGCGCGTGAAGGGGCGCGAGGGACGCGCGCTTTCACGGGGAGTGAACCCACGGCGGAGAACAAACGCGCGTTCTGCGCCTTGCTCCCTTAAGGGCTGCAGAAGTGTGTTAGCAGTGAAGGCTGCGTCTCTTTCCTCCTTTACAATCACCATATATGTAGAGCAAACGCGCCTTCTTCCGACGCGCGAGAGGCCGTGGAGGGGGGGTAGGGAGGGAAAGGAAGGGAGGCGACGTTTAGCTGCGGCACCAAGTGCCTATTTGTATCACAAGCTCCGGCAACAGTCACCAACGCCGCACGCATTTTGTGCGAACGCGGGCAAAACGCCGACGGCGTCGACAACAGTACTGCGCGTTGCTGGTGCTGCTGCATGTCCAAATTTATACAGCTGATAAAACTACTATCCTTACTCCGTATAGCTCTCTACAAATTTGCTATCGCAATTGATGCTTCGCCTTTCAGGTGAAACTGCGACAACTTTTTTTAATATTTAACGTCGCACTTGACAGATGAAACTTAAATCACTAGCAAAATTGCGATAAATTTCATCATAGTGCCCATAGGAGACATGAAACACGAGAAGTTGCATAGTGGAGGCTGTGGCTCAGGAAGCCAGTTATTTTTTTTATGTCATAAACCACGATTATTCGCACTTTTTAAAGAGTCCTGGGTTTGCGAACAAACTGCTTACTTATCCCTAATCCTCTATTTGTGCTTTTAATAAGCAAGTCGTGATGACATGCAGTGTAATGCCAAGAACTTGCTAACATTGTGAATACAAAGACATTAAACATCTTATAATAATGGTGAAAACGGCTGTTTGTTGAAAGGTTTTTGGAAATCTCTTCATATTCATTATTCGATTCATATTCAACCAAATCTACTATGTCGGCATCCGTAGCTGGGTTGACGAAGGGAACATCAGTGAACGCGAATGAGTCGAAGTTGCCTTCCACCTCTTCGCCAACAATCTGTGCATAGCTTCGTAGAGATCATTGCAAACCTAGTTATCCATACCAGGCTTGCCTAAGTGCAACCGCGGAGAGCCGGCATGCACAAAACATCTTGCGAACTTTGCAGATGCCAGCTCTTTCCATGAATGGTTTAACAAATGTATGGTCGATATAGGCTTTGTTGTCATAATATGCGATGAGCGTATGTTGTTAAAGACACTTGCGATATAGCTTTCGCATGGTGTCAATTATGCCCGGATCCCATAGGCTGCAATATTGCGATTGTCTTTGCTGGCAGAAACTCCAATCTTCCCATGGCTGAGACAGTTGTCTACAATGAAATGCACACGATGATGCTTTGCCTTGAACTTTAGAACCAGGAGGTGCACATACTCCTCAAAAACTGCTGCATTTGTCCAAGCACACTTATATTTATATATGCAGTCTTTAGGCGCCGTTTCGTTGCGGAAGCATCGCAGCTTCTTCGCCTTGCCCAGTATCAACAAAGGAAGCTTGTCCTCACCGGTCCCATTTGCACCTAAAAGCACAGTAACACACTCCTTGCTCCTTTAAGGTCATTTAGGTGGTGGATATAATCATTGTCTTCGCTACAGATTCTTCTTATTCATTTCGCTCGTCCGAAAAAAAAATTCCTCACTTGCAGTGTCACGGGTGATGACTGGTGTAGCCTAAATACTGCTGGCTATCCGTAGGCTTCCGGTAAAGTGTTGTTCTAAGTTTTCCATTTTTCCTCCAGCGGAGCAGATACCACCCTCCACGTCGTCCTGGCGCCTTCCACGAAAAAAGGAACCTACAATGACACGTCAACAGGCTAACACCCGGCGCTGCCTCAAATTCCTCCACCGACTATCAGTAGCGCATTATCTTTCTTTTCAATTCTGCACCTTCACTGCTAACACACTCTCGCACGTTACCTCACCCACCCGCCTTACATTCTCTCCCCTTTAGAAGAACCTTGCCTATATATACTCTGCCGAGGAGGGCATATGTCGCCTTGAAGAAGACAAGTCCACTTGTCAAAACGTTGGCGCCTGCTCTCACCTTGTTCTCGTGTTACTCATCGTCTTGAATTTCCATCTTCCGCATTCTCCGTGTCTTCCCTGGATGTGTATGTGGTATATTATATTAGACTTAATAGTGTTCTTATTTTATTGCATTCTTTGGGGAACTAACCATGATTTTTCATGACTGTCTAA
Organism: Dermacentor silvarum; assembly: GCF_013339745.2. NCBI lineage: Eukaryota > Metazoa > Arthropoda > Arachnida > Ixodida > Ixodidae > Dermacentor > Dermacentor silvarum. The sequence continues at coordinate 292,146,152 of NC_051154.1, forward strand.
CTGTTTTCGTGGGCCGATCCCAAAGTTAGCACAGTCTGACAATGTGGTAAAAACCAAAAGGTGGTAGGGTGCCACCGTGTAGTGAGATTTGTGGCACCGGTGATACGGTGGTAAGGCGGAACGTTCTCGCATTCTGCGCCACTGGTCACAGCGTCTGCGATTAGAAGTAGTCGCAGACGCTGGACGGGGTTCGGAACTGGTCCTTGAGGAAGCGGTGCCCGAAGTACCTGTAGGCTCCCGGGTAAGGCGCAGTGGTAAGAGGAGTGCTACCCATAACACATGGTGTCACATACCGTAGTTGCACAATAACCACCTCTTAAAATATGCTAAACTAATTTTTAGATAGCTGTGGGGTTGGTTTTTCATTAAAATGTTTTTTCTTTCCGACACATTCATGACAATGTTTATGTCTGCGATGTTATGCCACTAGATTGCGACATGCCCCACTTATGAAGAAAGAATCTCACAATGATACATTTGTGACCGTGAGATTTTGCACTTGCAAATACTGAAAATGGCGCGTTTATACATCTCGGAAGACTATTTTCTACGAGGGCGTGTTTATATTTGAAATTTTGAATACAAATCGAAGCCCTTGCTATTTTATTCCTACACACTTCGCGAATTCACCATTAGAATTTGTCGAATAGTCGTTTTGTTCGAATGCTTATAAGGGACAACAACAGTTCTTGCAGTCTACAGGGAGAGAAACTGATGTCAATGGAGACTCGGCTGAATGATTCTGGTTTAGCAGAACCGCAGTTGTTAACACACGACCGAGATCTTGAAAAACACACACGGAGGAGGTACTTATCCGCAAGAGTTGGCGGTCGTTGAGTAAGCATGTTTCGTTTTAGGCAGCCTGTGAATTCGTTGTCTCGATTTAAACAAAGCAATTTATTATTTGACCAATCTCGCCATGTTTTGGATCCTTTAACAATACTGCGTGGTGCTGTAGTATGGCCTTTAGCTCTTTGAATGAGCACTATACACTTGCTACGTGCCTCTGGGATATACTGTTACCTTTATTTTTTTCTACATTACCTTCCTGTCTTTGTGCACAAGATGAGATGTTAGTTTGCTTATGTTTCTCCCCTACAAGCTTCTTAGTCGACCTGACATTGAGTTGTAAATGTCATTACATTGGCATTACATTTATCAAGTAAGGTAAACAAGTCTTTCGTTGCCGAACAGACCCCACCATTATTTTTTTTCATTTCAATGTTTCAGAAATTGCAAATAATCAATATCGGAATGGATATTCGAAGGTTGTTTTTTCTCGAATATTCGTGTTTGATTAAAATATTCGGTATTCGAACACCCTTATACATTCTAATGTTGTGCACGTACTTAGTATGGATGACGATAAACGCAGGAACGAGGGAGCGCATGGATGGACACGTCGAGGGGCCGCACCGAGTGCCACAAACTTTTGGAACGCCACTAACCAAGATGCCCAGTTGTATGTGTGTGCCTGCTGGTTGCTGCACAACATTAAACTTCATTGATATTCTCATAAAAACATCGATTGCTCTCTCCTATCTGTCAGGGAGCCAGTTTCTTCTACCTATTGACAAAACCTGTGCGTGCACCATGCGGACATGTCAATAGCCCTGTACAGAACGTTGCCATGGGGCAAGAAAAAGTTTACTGTGCCGAGCCCATTAGTGCTGCGAAGCGGTTGGCGCACCGTTATAAATTTTACAGCGAAGCTGTTAACCTCTAGTTGGTCAGTATTTTTCAAGGCCGCGGGCTCACATAAAAGTGTGGGCCGATCCCGGATACAGTGCAAAGAAGCGGGAAGCGCACAGTATGCTGCTTCTCTAAGAGGCATCACATGATGTCGTCAGGTGACATCATCGACGATGACATGATGAGTTGATCACATGACGTCTTGAAACAATACGTCCCGGAGAAATGCATTGGCGTTCCAGTTACTTTCTTAACAAAGTGTTGTTTTATGCATTGAAGCACAAAAATAACTGAAACGCCAATGCATTTCTCCACAAAGTTCGGACATTATATCTCGAAACTGGTGTCATCCTGAGAATTTGTTCCAAGATAGCCTTGCGAACTCCACGGCTAGAATTTGTCAATTGCAATATGCCCTCTAAGGTAATTAGTTCAAACAAAAATTTATTTACGCAATTATGCATTTCAATTTTTTGTGCAAGTAATGTCCACCTCTTCGAGTAGACAAGCTCATGAACTAGAAGTGTGCTATCTGCCACAGGCAACCTTTAAAAATTTTATAAAGTGTTTGCTGAAATACCCGGTATAGAAGCATGAGGTCTTGAGCGTAATTCACTAAATGCATTATTCCCAGCGTCATGCAAAGTTGCTTTCGATGTAATGAATGACCACGGCTGGCATTTGTCTGGTTATTTTACTCCACACACAGTGTTGCAATAAGGTGTATGCAATGATAAGTAATTTGGAAAGGAATAAAAGATTACTTGTTATTTCTGGATTTGAATGGTATATACACATTAGAATGCATACCCAAGGTGCCAATATGCATTTTGTAGTGAAAGAATTTTGCGTTCGGCACAAAGACTGAGCCAGTACGGCCTCCTGATGAAATGATTAAGCCCTGTTTCGAGCATGGATTACTGCGCCCATGCAACGCATGCGATCGCAGAACTCAGACTGTGGTAGCGAACAGCCGCGTTTTCGCCGTAGCGCTGAAACTTGAGCTCAGATGGACAAAAAAAATCCGTGTCGTCGGTTGTTGGCGATAGTTCTCAACCTCGAGCACCTTTGCTTCCCCCAAACGGTTGTCAGCTTGCGATTGACGTCGCACCGTCCATTTGGAGTGCACATGCGATCCGCTCGTGCGGACCCTGTGTAAACCGAAATTTGTGCACATGTGTGCAATCTCGTAGACGGGGTGGCACACCAGGTATGCACCTGTGCAGATGGCATGCGGAAGGCCATGCGGATTGAGCATATTTGGGCCGTAAAACTGGGCGGTTGGACAATAGTTAACCGGCCACTTCGTACGAGTTTTGCCGATTGCCACCGGCCGCATAGGCTGCTGACAGGGACGAAATGTATACCCCAGTCGCAAGATTGTCGTAAGCCCTGGCACGTCCTGCGTACCCCTTAAGGGGAGACTAATGGAAAATATTAGGCTAATTCGATAGCTTATCTGTCTAGAAGTCTATCATCGTTTTGTGGGCGCCAACGTATGTTGCGCAGAAAAGTGCCGTCAACTCCTCAATTTGAATCACCCGTGCCAAAGCTGAGGCCATGAAGTTTTTTGTATGTCGCCGCCTCTGCCGCTGTCTGCGAATCGGCCACTCCTGCCTCAACTCGCGTCGGTGGCATTCCTCGAACCTAAAACCCTCTACCTTTGGAAAACTACCGCCATCTCCTCCACCGTCTCCTCTCCTAAACCGCTTTTTTTCTTTACTTTTTGCTTGCGAGAGCAAGCCGGCGCCCCCTTGAAAGTTCCCGTTGAAGGTGGATGGATGGATGGATGAGGCTGAACTCTTCAAATCGAGCGGTGGCACACGCCACCAAGCCGTGACCATTAACATATATTTGTACTGTGTGGAGGGTGAAATTTCACCCTTGCCTTGATTTTAGCCACCAATCAGATAACCTCTGTTTGGTTATTTCTTCCCGCTTAAAGTCTATTTTTATCCACTGTCCCTAAACCCCAATGCTTTGAAAAAATCAGCCCCGTTGCTTTGCACTGTTGGGTTACGCCCTTTACAGAAAAGTGTGAGGTGTTCAGCCATTTCCTCTTTCTCTCCACAGGCACCGCAAAACGTGTCTATACCTTGGTACTTGATTCGGTACATCTTAGTCCGCAACACTCCTACCCTGGCTTCAAACAACAAAGAGCTTCCTCTAGAATTATCATAGATATTTTCTTTGGCAATGGCGATTTCTCACTTGAAAGTCCTGTATATTCCCAGTGCTGATTTCGTCTGCATCCCTGATTTCCACAGACCCCTCTCTGTTTCTTTAACTATTTTCTTAACCACTGTTTCTTGATTTGCACCCTCCTGCAGTCCAAATATTTGATTGACAATTTTCTGGTCCACTTCCTCCATTTTGTGTCAACATTCCTCATGTACAATTAACTGAAAACTCTCCTTACCCACAGCTTTTCCGTCATTTCTCTCAATCGCTCCTCAAATTCTATCTTGCTGCTAGCTTCCCTGCCCTCGAATGACATCCATCCCATGTCACCCTGTACCCCCGATTTGGTGTATTTCCGTGTGCTCCCAAAGCAAGCCTACCTACCCCTCGCTGCTTAATTTCCAACCTTGCTCGAACCTCTGATCTCATGCACAGGACTGCATTGCCGAAAGTCAAACTAGGGACCATCCCCCCCTTTCCAATTCCACTCACCACTTCCTACCTATTGTAATTTCACAGTGCCCTATTTTTAATCACACCTGTATTCCTGAAACCTTTAGTCGTTACATATTTTTCATGTTCCGTTGGGTACTCAGCCCCATTGTTTATCCACACTCCAAGATATTTGTAGTTATCCATTTCCTCCAGCGTAACCTCCTGTATCCTATGCTCGCTGCCCTGATTATCATTAAAATCATGACTGCCGATTTTTCTTTACTAAACTTCAAACCTAAACTATCTCCCTCTTTACCACAGATGTCCATTATACCTGGAAGTCTTCCTTGCTGTCAGCCATAAGTATGATATCATCCGCATACATCAGTCCTGGTAATGACTGTTTAATCCATTCTCCTTGCTTGAAAAAGGAAAGGTTAAAGCCAAGTTCGCTCCTCTCAAATTTTTTTATGATCCTTGTACATACAGCATGAACAGCAAAGGTGACAGAGGGCACCCCTGCCTAAGCCCCTGCTGTATCTCTATAGGCTCAGATACCTTTTTTTCCCATTTTATAAGCACCTTGTTACTTATTTAGATGTCTTTTAAAAGATTACTTACTCCATCTTCCACATCTAGAGTGCCCAGTATGTCCCACAAATCCTTTTGGATTACACTGTCATAGGCTCCCTTGATATCCAGAAATGCGAGCCATAGGGGACTGTGTTCCTTTTCCACTATTTCAATACACTGCGTCAACGAGAACAGATTATCTTCTAACTTCCTTTGTTTCCAGAACCCATTTTGTAGTTCCCCCAGCACCTCCTCGCCCTCCACCCATGTCTGTAGTCAGTCCTTTATAATCTGTATCACTACCCGGTAAACCATTGACTTCACTGTTATGGGAGGGTAGTTGTTTATGTCGGCTTTGTCCCCCTTTCCCTTATATGTCATGCTCATCCTGCTTAGTCTCCACCCGTCGGGGGCTTTACCGTCCATTATCATTTTGTTCATTGCCTCTCTTAATGCTCTCTTAGATTTTGGGCCCAATGTCTTTATTAACTTAATTGGGATGCCATCCGGACCTGTCGACGTGCTACTAGGAACCCTCTTCTCTGCCCGTTCCCACTCTCTTTGTTCAAGTAGAGCCACTGCACTAACCAGTCTATCCTCATCTGATTGAGCGCATGCTACGTTTCGTTCTTTAAATTATTCTGTCATCATTGTTCTTATATGTTCCAGTGCTTCATCTCCTCCTACCCAAACACCTTGAGCTGTAACTATAAAACCCTGCTCTAGGATAGTCTTATTACTCAAGGAGTTGAGTTGTTTCCAAAATTGCTTCCGTGCTTTTCTATCCTTTTTGTTTACTTCTGACAACCATTGGGTCCCCTTTCTTCTAATCTTCTCATTGATCAAATGTGATGCTTCCCTTCTACAGTTTAAGAAGTCCCATTTTCTGTCTACATCAGCTTCTGGTTCACCCCTCTGCTTTGAATATCTGTGTTCCCTGGATGCTTCCGGACGTTTCTCTATGGCCTTCTTAACCTCCTCATCCACCCGCTCTTGGGTTTATGTATTGTTCCCTTTGGGCCTGACTCGTACCTTAGCAAGCTCTAGCTCAAATAGCCCAGTTAAATTTGCATATGTCCTTTCTGCTTTAGTATCCTCTGAAATTACTTCCTCAATTTGTTGGGTTGCTATTTCCAGCTGCTTTCCACCTGGTTGTTCATCTTGCCTTCTTCTAAAACTCAGCTTAATACGTTTGTGATCACTACCAAGACTTCTGGAGACATATTCATCTATGTTCATTACCTTTAGCCTATCACGCATCCTATGTGATATTAGTGCATAATCTATCGTCGGCTGCAGGCTCCTTACCTCCCATGTTATCTGCCCTTCACACTTCTCAGTACCGTTGCATACAACTAAGTTATGCCTTTCACACATATCTAGCATCATGTGGCCTGTTGAATCTGTGTACCCGTCCATGTCTTCTATGTGTGCGTTCCTGTCTCCTAGTATAATTCTCGCACCCTCCTCCTAGCTCATTAAATTCACTTGATATGCATTTCCGCATTTTTTTGTTTTCCTCTTTGGCATTTGCTCCTATCCACAGGTATACAAAGCCAAGGAGTGTCTGCTCCCCTTGCACTTTCCCTTTTAGCCATAAATGCTCCTTGCATTCCTGCTTGACCCTTTGCCAATTCATACATTAATGAATAAATGTCCCAATTTCACCGCCTTTTCTGCTGCCCTCTGTTCTGTAGCAATTATAGAATAAATGGTCACGGCCTATGGTGAAACACCTGTATTTACATTATGTACAGTAATTGGATCGAATGCTGTCCATGGCGGGCGCTGTCTCTTTCTTCTACTTTGTCGTCTTCTTGCGTCCGTGCTCCCGCGTGCTGTGCAGTTGGCTTCTTCTTTTTCTTTAGCTCTTCCAAGAAGGGTAAATATTCAATATCCTCCGTACCCCGGAAACGCGCGCAGTTCGAGTCTGTTACAGCGAAGAAAGTTCAATTGGATACAGAAGTTGGATGGGTCGCCATATTACAGAGCCGTTTGGAAGCTTCACCGAACAAGTTCTGATATTTTCATCACGTCCTCGATGTACTTCTCGGATTCGCCCTGTCTTCCATAATTGCCGTGGTGCATTTTCTTTAAAGAAGCACAAAATCACCAGCTTTCAGATTGTTCAAAGCTTGAACATTGGCATAGCACGCTGAGCGCAGGCTAACAAGATATTCTCTCCTCAATCTTCTCCAAAAGTGCTCCAGTAACTGCTTGCGATGAAGCCACTTTCTTGTGACCGTAGATCTTGGCCCTGAAGTATCGACATCTTCGTTGTGATAAGAAAGGCTTGTTAGTCATTTACCGGGTAAGAAATTAGCCGGAGTAAGTATTTCCATTTCTGCTGGTGACGTTGACAAGTAAGCGAGAGGCCTGGAGTTTACTACTGCCTCTACCTCATACATTACCGTCGTTAATTCTTGTGGTGTAAGCTTTGCCTTGCCAAGTATCTTCCGGAGGCTGGTTTTTCACAGTTCTTATCAGTCTCTCCCAGAAGCCGCCCCACCATGCAGCTCTTTCTGTGATGAACTTCCATTCTATTCTTCTTTAAGAGCAATAGTCCTGTAGCTCTCCACTGAACAATACCCTTGCCAAGGAGGGGATTACCTTCGACGCTTTCTTGAAAGCCTGCGCGTTGTTTTTGTATATTACGGCAGGCAATCCACGACGTGATAAAAATCATCGAAACGTGAGCAGGAAACTTTCTGCTGACAGTCCGGTGGTTAATTCAAGGTGTATTGCTCTTGCGACGCCACAAGTAAATAACACTATGTAGACCTTCGACGTACTGTCTTTCATATAGAGAGTTCCAGCAAAAGAGATACCAACCGCTTGAAAGGGATCAGATCGGCGTACTCATTCACTTGGTAATGGTGCAACAGATGCGCTGCTGGGCTTTAAGCGTATCTTGGTAGAAGCGTTGCATCCTCTGATGAGTTTCTTTACAGTTTGTCTTCCGTGGGGTACCCAAAATTTCTCTTTAAGCTCGGCAAGGGTATCTAGCAGACCACCGTGGAGTGTACGCTTATGGCAGTCTCTTATGACAAGTTTTGTTAGTTGGTGAAGCGGAGGCAACAAGATAGGATGTTTAACTTCTGCTTCCTGTGAGATTTGCAGTCGTCCACTTACACGCAACCGTCCTTCCATGTCGAGAAAAGGATGAAGCATTCTCAGATCTGAATTGCGATTCAGCTGTAGTTCCTTTTCATGCTGATTGATTTCTTCTGCATAAATATCCTCTTGAGCCACCTTGATCCAGTAATTTTCAGCGCCGCTAATGTCTTTGGCTGTGAGCTGTGGTTGGCCCCCGATGCATCTATTTTTGCAGCTTTTGATGAAACGAAATACCCAGGCTGTTATTCGTAATACTCTTGTGAGGCTTGAGTAGCGTTCAAGGTCCAAAATAGGCAACAACGTTCTCACATGTAAAACTTGCACGACGACTTTTGCCTCCAGGGTGTGCATGGGCCATGCATCTTCAGTTTCTGTCAACCATGGTGGTTCTTTCCACCACACTGCATTTGTCTTGAGAAACTGCAGCTGAACTCCATGTGTAAGGTAATCTGCAGGATTATCAGTCCCAGGACAATGTCGCCATTGGCTCTTGTCGGAACAGCGTTGAATTTCAGCCACCCTATTCTCGACGAATGGCTTCCGTTTCTTCGGAGACCCTTTTATCCAATGCAGCGTGACCTTGGAATCCGTCCAAAAGAATGTTTCTAACGTGCACTTCTGAAGGGCAGTCTTCAGAAATTTCGCTAGCCTTGCCCCGAGCAAAGTGCCAAGAAGCTCCAGTCTTCGCAAAGTCACCTTCTGCATAGGCGCCACTCTTGACTTCGCCATTATGAGGTGGCTATGAGCACAATTCTCTTGGTCAAGAAATTTCAAATATGCGCAAGTTCCATATGCCCGTTGACTTGCATCACAAAATATATGAAGCTGCATGGAGTGACATTCGAGCCCAGTCTTGACCTAACATGGGATAGTAATAGATGTAATGTTCTGCAGATTTGAGCACCAATTTTGCTCCTGTGAAGCAAGGTCTGAAGGCAAATCTGCATCCCAATCTACCTGTCTCTGCCACAACTCCTGAAACAATATCTTGGCTTGAATGCTGAAGGGTGCAACCATTCCAAGCGGATCAGATATCCTTGACACTGCTTGCAGAACATATCTCTTACATGGCTTTTGATCTTTTCCCAAGAAGCATAGCGCTGATTTTGCGGCGACTGTCATCTTGTCTGTTAGAGGATCCCACAAGAGTCCCAATATCTTGACAGCTCCCGAGGGGGCGCTATCTCCTTCAACCGTGGCAATAAGATCTCTCAGCAGTTTAGAATTTGATGACCATTTTCTTAGTCGCATTCCAGCGTCTTCCATTATAGCATTTGCGTCTCTGTATACCTTTTGAGCTGAATCCTCACTATCTGCTCCTATAAGAAGGTCATCAACGTAGAAAGAAGCAGCAAGTAACTTGGCCGTTTCTTCTGTTTGATCCTTTACTCCCTTCAGGTGGTGTTGGAGTGTGGCGTTGAGTAGGAATGGGCTTGCTACTGTTCCAAAAGGCACCCTTGTCATGCGCCATTCCTCTATTCCAGGATCTGGTTTTCTCCTAGAGGGTATATCCTTGAACCATAGGAATCACAACGCATCTTTGTCTTCAATTTTTACGCTAATCTGGAGAAAGGCTTTCTATATGTCAGCCGTCAGAGCAATACGGTTCATACGAAAACCTATGAGAAGAGCAACCAAGTCGGCTAGTAGCTTTGGTCCTTTCTCGAGATGTTCATTGAGAGACGATGAATCAGGATCGTGAGAGGATGCGTCAAAAACTACTCGTACTTGAGTAGTTGTAGACTCGCTTCGCACAACGGCGTGATGCGGCATGTAGTAGAGCTTAGAGGGTTGCGCCTCAGTTTGGCTAGGTACTCTGTCGGCGTGACCCATCTTCATATAGTTCTTGATGGTCGTATCATATTCTACGGCAAACTCTGGATTGTTCTTCATTTTCTTTCTGAGACCCATCAGTCGCTTCCGTGCTTGCAATCGGTTATCTTCTAGTTGTCCACAGCTTTCTTTCCACGGAAGGGCTACTTGGTAGCGACCGTTGACGAAAGCGATATCGTATTCGAAGTTTTCTAGCACCATATTAGGTTCCTTATTTGGAGTGTTGTCGACTGGCATAATCCCGATGCTCTCTAACTCCCAGAACTTATGAAGTAGATGGTCGATAGAGTCGGTAGATGCATTACTCGCAATACGCATGCGTTGAGTGCTGCTTCCAAAGAGGTGTTGAACAAAAGTGGTCCTTGTAACGTCCAGCCAAATGCAGAACACAGCGCCACCAAGTCTGCCTTGCAATGGTATCGTTTCATTTCTCCGGACATGAATTGCCATAGCTGGTCAGCACCAATTAAAAGGCTAATACCAGGAACAGCTGCCATGCCTGCTAACAACAGCTTATCTGCAATGAGGTGTCTGTCGCTTTCGATGGCTGTAACAAAGTCATGCTCGAGTGGTACTTGAACAACATCCTTGCATACGAACGGTACTTCAGTGGCTTGCACCAGGTATTCCCGAGTGTCATACTGACTGCAAAGATTTAGTTCGACAAGGTGATGTTGGATGGTAACCGAGCTTTTCTGTCCAAAAGTATTTAGCTCTAAATTCAAAGATCCCAGTTCTTTCAAGCCAAGTGTCTTGGATATATCTTCACGAATGAACGTGCCATGCTTCCACTGTCTACAATTCCACGAATGTAGGCCCTCTGCTTTTTTCCGATTATCCATGCCCGAAATGTCTGCAATAAAACCTCAGCCACCACGAACGAACGAGAGCTGTTATGAAGACAGTCACGGCCTATGGTAAAGCACAACTGTATTTACATTATTTACAGTAATTGTATCGATTGCAGTCCATGGCGGACGCTGTATTTTCTTCTACTTTTCTTCATGGTTCATGCCGCTGTCACAAACTGGAGTTGAGTGCTTTGAAGACCCACAGAATAGTCAGTCCTTTTATTTAACTTTCTAGGAAGATTGCATGACAGCTGCTGTTGGTAAGGTGGAGTGCAAGTTTCTTTGCTCCTCGGGTGGTTTAGCACATATCTTTCCTTTAAAGTCATAAACTTCACTTCTTTCTGGGATTTCAACTTCCACGTGAAGATAGGTCAAGAGTTCTTGCAACTCCTCATCGGCTGTCGCTGTCGATGAGTGTTGCTGCTGTAGAGCCTGAACTGTCGATAGCAGACGGTGATGACTTTGAACTGGCTTCTTTTCGGTAATAGCCAATGACAATGTCTGCTGGCAATGCCTTCAACAGACTGTCCGTCATCATAGTTGCATAGCTGGCAGGACTGACGTTTAGACCTTTCAGGCCTCTGATATGGCCCTGCACATAATCCAATAGCCTTCGAAAATTGTATACATCTTCTGAGGAGGCAAGTGCTGGTAGTGTGTCCAGACGGCGTAGATGCTCCTGCACAATGCGACACTTATCGCCAAAACGACTCATTAGAATTTCGATGGCGTCGTCGTAGCACTCGCCTGTCGCTTGTAGACCAGAAATTGAAGCTACTGCTGTACCGCTAAGAAGATTCTTCAGATATTGAAATCGTTCTTCTTTCGTCAGCTTTTCGTTTTCATGCACAGATGCCTTGAATTGCTCTCAAAAAGCAGGCCACTGACAAAGCTGTCCGTCGAATGTCTGCAATTGTAGAATTGGAAGCTTGATTGATTTGCGCTGGGCGCGATCATCGAGTGCAGGTGACGAACCTGCAGGTGCGGAAGCGGCAGTCGTAGAACCCTGATTTTGACTGACTAGCCACTCCCGATCCTTCAGCTCCCCCAACATTCTTTGCGCAGCATCTTGTTAAGTCAACACAGTTTCAAATTATGCCGCGAACGCGTCCTCGGGAATAGCTTCTTCGAGCTCGGTGTTAAGCTTGTCCAAGTCCTCATTATTTGCTTGTAGTCGTTCGATCAAAGATGAAATCTTTGCACTGTCAGCGCTTTCAATCATGGCTTTCGCTTCATTGATGAGACGCGTATTCATCTGGCGTCACGCCGTTCGCTTTTCTTTAAGGACCTTGAGGCGGTTAATCTTGTGTTTCAACAATATTTGACCTCGCTCACTTTCTCAGATGGACGCTGAGTAGGTGTCTTATCAAGACGAAGGGTAACGGCGGATGGTCCAGTCAGATCGTACCGACTGGCTTTCAGAGAAGGTTTCCGCTGTCCTTACGACGTGCTGCCTTCGCTTTCAAAGTTCCCGATGAGCACTCCCGAGGGATTTCAGCACCAGAATATAGAATAAATGGTCACGGCCTATGGTGAAACACAACTGTGTTTACTGTATGTACAGTAATTGGATTGGATGATGTCCATGGCGGACCCTGTTTCTTTCTTCTACTTCGTCATCTTCGTGCGTCCGTGCTCCCGCGTGCCATGCAGTTGGCTTCTTCTTTTTCTTTAGCTCTTCGAAGAAGGGTAAATATTCAATAGCAATATTCCCATGCGTGCTCAATGTCCATAAGATATGTCTCCACAGACCCGTATACCATCAGCTTTTCCTGCATTAGCTGCTTGTCTGTCTCCTCCCACTTCAGTCTATTCCTGCCACCTTGCATGTTAATATACTCTATGTCTGAATAACCTTGTCACTGGTGCTTACGTTTATTTCTTCTCCTACAGACTCTACGTTTCTTGAATCTTGGGGCCTCTCCGGGTCCAACTTTGTCTACACATGTGGCCTCAGGGCTCTGGGTCCCCCCCAAAAAGCCGTTGCTTGGCGGTCTATTCTATTACCTACCCTCCTGCCCAAGGCACCACTGTAGTGAATGGCATCCTGTGCAAAGTGGTGGGAGCCAGACTCGTATGCGTCCCGGTTTATGTTCATTACGCCGTACCCAAGTGGCCGGCTCAGACCCCTAATGACCTCGTTAGCCTCAAGCACACTTCATTCCATCCCGCTAGCCTGGCCCTGGACCTCTGGGATTCACATGCAGTCACATGCACCTTCGCAGAGGCCTCTCCCAACCTCTAACAGTCTCTTTAGGTTCTGGCTCCTTCCCTTCAGCACATAGTTGTGCTGCAGATAACGAGCTGATTTTCGTGCTCCATGTTGTCCCATACCACCTTCTGAGCGTTCACCAATGTGTCCACAATGCACTTCCCTGACTGGGCCTCCACCCTCACCCGCCTGTCTGCCTTCAATTTTGTAAAGACGCCCTCCTCAACCCTCGCTACGTTGGAGTCCCCCACCACTAGGACCCTTCGCTCTACGCGTTCGCCTCCCGCCTGTGACTGCTGTCCTCCAGCTCGCGCTAGCTGGCCCATCTCCCGCCGTACGCCACTGTCACGCGGCGACGGGCTCCCCGCCGCTCGTGCCGCGCCACCCAAAGCCTGCCGCGCTAGATCGCTGTAGCGTTGTGGAGCCCCCGTGTTGCCGCGGCTCTCGCCCCCTATTCTACGGCCCCTAGGTGTCCCTTCCTGCCTGTCCCTTTGCTCTCGTAGCATGCCTCTGCCTGAGACTCCCCGCTGTCCCCGCCGTCCGCCTGATGCTGCTCCGACCCGGGATTACGTGCCGCCTGTGCCATTACCGCCTGCAACCACTCTTCCAGCTCGGCCCGCTTTTCCTGTTCTTCTTGAAGCTCGCCAGCTATTCGCTCTGCCAGGTTGGCCTCGGCCCCCTCCCTGTCAAGCAACACGCCGATCCAAGTTTTGAGCTCAATCCTCCACCTTCAGCTCTCCTTTGAGCTCCTACATACTAGCTGCCCATTCCCCTTCCATCTGCCGCACAGCCCCCTTGAATCCTTCACACAGCCTGCAGGTGAAGCTAGCCTTCTCAGCATCAGCTAAACTTGCGAGGTCCGTCTCGTCCCAATAACACCGTTTGCACTCCTCGCACTGCACCAGCTCGCGATCACCCCTGAATTTCATAGCCTGCCGCGCCATCTTCCGCCCGACGGACGACCTAACGAGAAAGCCCGCTAAAATACCTGAACAAAGCCTCACGGTAAGCCCTACGGGCAATCGCGCTATCTGGCTACCTCCGCTAGCTTCCCTTAACACGGTATAAAACGGCCGCCCTACACTGCTTACACCAAGCAACACGTGCGCCACAACCCACTTCCAAAAAAATACTCTTCGTTACTTTCTACGCCCAACCAAAAAATCAAGAAACTAAAAAGCAAGAAAAATAATATATATAGATAGCTCGGTTAACCTAACACTTCTATCAACCAGATGAGCGAAAACTAAAAGCATTAAACATATCCTACTTTGGTATGCTGCTCCTGCTGCGCCGAGATCCACTCGGCACGACTGTTCCGTTCGGCTTCACTCGGGAGAGTCTTCACTCGAAAGCTTTCAGGCTGGGAGCGCGCCGCCTCCGACGACAGAGGTAAGGTCCCTAGGACCCGTGGGCTTTCTCCGCTGCTGAAGCCGTGCCAAGGCAGCGGGCGTCTGCTATATGAGCCTTATATTTTGGTTGCAATTAGTCAACATCGCGATAATTTGGGATATATAAGTACCACGTCACCGCAAGGTAATACCGCAGTCACTCACTGCACAGAGAATGCGTTTGCCGGCTGTGAATACGGGTATTTTGTCTATATCCTTCTAGCTCACTTGGTCTGCGCTTACGCGGCTGTTGGAGTAACGCATTCCTCGCGCTTTCTTCATTTAGTTATGCGTGGAATGAGGAACGTGAACGTGCTTCAGAAGAAAATATGCTGGAGATCGCGATGATAACCAGGATGACGTAGCAGATATGGCTAGCTCATGCTAGCGCTTTTACACCCAATCGTTTCCTTTCTTTTATTTCATGCATTTGATTTGTTTTACAAGACTGCCTCCCACGCTCTGCTGTTTCTTTATTAAGAAGAAATCGTTAACTGGCTCTCGGAAAGCGGAATGTGTCCGTCGGCAGTGCCGCGGTACCAAAAATAATTACAAACCGCGTAACTCTCGCGTCTCGTTCACTTGGTATATATACCAAACATAGCGTGCATGGAAAGGCACAAATGTGTGACTAAGATGACTGATGGGTCATGGCATTAGTAACATGAGATACTTGCATTCACATCACGAATAACGATAACGTACAATATGATGTGTGGTGCAAACCCAAATTCTTCAGCCAGAGATCCATCTGATGGTGTGGGTGGGACGATAAGAACGTGTTGAATGCCAATCTCGATCTCAACGTGTCGAACTTGCACATATATCATGAAGAACTGCGAGCACATGTAAAGGATAATAATAGTAATGATTATTTCTGCGGTGTTGCATCCAAAAATCACAATATTGCTATGAGACGCCGTAGTGGAGGGCTCCGGTAATTTCAACCACCTGGGGTTCTTTAACGTGTAACTAAATCTATGTACACGGGTGTTTTATGCATTTCACCTCCATCCAGATGTAAGCAGCCGTGGCCGGGAATCGAACCCGCGTCCTCGAGTTTAGCAGTCCAACCTACCAAAGCCACCAACTTACCATGGCGTATAGGTAAAGGGTACACAAGAAATATACGTGGCAAAACAAGACGAACCAAAATAAATGAAACGCTAACAGTGCAACATTGTGTACGCATACCTCATTTCATAATCACGAGCGAAGGTCAAAAAACGAACGTGATGCATTACAGATGTGCAACTCGTCTTTCGCCACCTTGTGTAGCAAGAGCGCAAACACAAAGCGAATTTTAACATGAAAGAAACTTTAGGAATATTTTTTACGTATGCTGGCTGGTTGGTACACAGCAAATATACTTACTGATCAATAATTACATACTTGTAGTTACGTAAAGAGAGGCAACTTATCACCAAACCTAATCTTTTCATGTTTTACTGTTACTGAAGGTAAGGGATATGTTGAACCAATAGCGACATTTGTAGTGTATCAAAGATAGTAATATTCAACACGATTTACGCTCAATATAATGCAAGCACAAACATCATCACGCGCCAATGCTTGTTAGCTTAGGCAAAAAAATCGCACGTTAAGCAATAACTATGATATCATGAGAGGTTGCACGTTGGTAATTTCAGAGAAGATTCACGCATTATTAAAACCATGGAAATTGCAGCAATAACTTTTACATAAATGAGTAAATGGCTAGCCCAGTAGTAGCTATCTATTTATTCATTTCAATGTAGGAAAAGGTTTATTTGTTTACCTATTTGTTTCCATATTTTTATGTTTACCTATTGGCTGGAATGGCTTGTCTTTGGAATGTCTGAATTTGAAACAAGCTTCGCTGGCGCTGAACCTTCAGGTGCATCGTGGGCGAAGTTTGTGTTGAAAAGATAGCCAATAGATAGCGAAATAAGCCAATATTGCAGCGTTAGGGCCGTCTTTCCTCTCTCTCTTGTTCTCGTTACACCTTCTCACTGTGTTCTGTTCATAATAAAGTATTGTTGAGGCTAAAATTGGCGAATAAAGGCATATGCATATGGCTGTAAACCACTTCTGATCGTGAGTGAAAAGCGCGTAGTGGTGAGCGAACCAGTCACTGCACGCACGCAAGTATTTCACTTGACTGCGCGAGTAATTTACTTTTTTCGTTACCCTTATTGTTGCAAGCATGGTGCTATTGCCCACGCACCCATTCGAATATTGTTTTTTTGCGTGCTTTCCTTGCGTGGGCTCATTTAGCATGTTTCTACGCAGGTACAGTTACCGCATTACCGTTCACGAACTCTAGCACCGGAGCTAGGCCGTGCTGATGAGTATGACACGTTAGTTTTTGCATTCTCTTGCTGCCCAAGAATGAAGACAAGGCTCAAAGATTTAAGCTCCATGCAGCACCACACTGTTGAAGGAAAATAGACTAAGTGCTTTGCGTGGAAACTGAACGGAAAAAACTACAGCACGTAGCAGACGACCCTCGCTTTCCGCGCGCTTTGCGAGCGCCAAAAGCCCGCGGGTCTGGAGCAGCAGCGGCGCGGCGCGGCAGTTCCCAGAAGAAGGCCCTCGTCGGAGCCGGCGCTTTGGACACTTCCCTATTATTCTAGGTCACTCTAGGCAAGGTGTCACTGGAACCGGGAAGTAGAAGGGGCCTTGACGCAGAAGGGGAAAATAATTTAAGGCGAAAGTCATAGATCTACATGTTTGAAGGTCGCTGTGAGGTACAGAAAATGAATGGTAGAGAAGAAGACCAAGTATTTGAGAAGGACGGATGACTTCACCTTTGAGCATGTCGTCCAATTGCTCCGTGATGACTCGTCGCTCTTCGGCCGATACACGATACGGGCGCTGTTGCAAGGGGGAGTGGGAACCAGTGTCGATGATGTGAGAAACACCGGTGGCACGGCCCAATGACGTCTGATATCAGTCGAAAGAAGAAAGAAACTTTTGAAGGAGAGCGAGACGTTGGCGACGATGAGATGGGGAAAGAGCAGGGTCAATGGCGTTGTCAAAACACACTGAAGACGATGAGTCTGAGAAAGAAGCGATGGCGTCAACGTAACAACGGTGGCAGTCGGTAGGAACATCGAGATCGTCAACGTAGTCGACCGCCTGCAAATATCCTAGGGTCTCTCCACACAGCAGCTTGATCGGGTACTGGTAGTAGTTGGTGACCAGCATAACAGTTCACGCAGATGTTATTGTGAGCACGGCAAACGGAAGAACTATGCCCTTGCGCTAAGCAAACACATCGGACGGCGTGAACACTACAGTGGCATCAGAGTCGGCTGCAGACGACAGGACAACAGCCATCGACGACTGGGGGAGTATGGTTGTGTCGGCATGAACAATGAGTCTATCGGCAACGTGAGGAGAGCCGGTCAGCAGTGATTCACATAGTGGTAAAAGCGACACTTCGGCACGCGAACAGTCAATGACAGCATGATGACGTGACAGAAAATCCCAACCAAGGATGAGGTCGTGAGAGCACGATGGTAGTACGAAACACTCAATTTTGTATAGAACTTCGCTGATGACGACACGGGCCGTGCACACAGCTGAAGGGTGAATTCGCTGCGCGCTCGCAGTGGCGAGCACCAGGCCAGAGGTAGCTGTAGTCACTTTTCGAAGTTTGCGACAAAGGTTCTCGTGAATGACGGAAACGGCGGCTCCGGTATGAACTAGCGCAACTGCGGGTACTCCCTCTACAAAAACGGTAATACCATTTTGCGGCGTCTTGAGAACGTCGATGTATTTGCAGTTCTTGCCTCAGGAACTGCACCAGTCAGTTTCCTGCTTCAGTGGGAGCTCGACGACGCAGGGGTGAAATCGAACGTCGACGAGGGGAAGGGGAACGACGAGTTTCTGATCGGCGATCGGTTTCAAGACGTCTCGGTGAAAACGGAGACGCGGCAGCGTATTATGGTGTGTAGGTGGGCGTTTCAAAGGTGGTAGGCGTTGTTGGGGCGCGGCGGCGACAGAAGCGCGCCACATGATCAGCAATGCCACAGGCGAAGCAGATAGGCCGGTTGCCTTGAGTGCGCCACGTCGCGGTTCGACGAAAAAAGTGCGGTGACGGTCGGGCAACAGGAAATGAAGCCGGATGCATGGGCGATGAAAAGGAAGCTGGCGGCGGAGGAGGCCGTGCAACCATGGCTGCGTAACTGAGCCGTAGCGACGTAGGGTGATTGGCAAAGTCGGTATAGGGCAGCGGCACACTCATAGGATTGGGTGGGGAGGTTGTAGGAGCTGCAGGAAGCGCTTCCGATATCTGATTCCGGATGGCTTGCTGTAGCGTTTGACTCAAAGCTGCCCAAGGTGTGTCGCTGTGAGGCAGCAGCGATAGCTGCCTGGCCACCTCTTCACGAATAAAATCTTTTATATGTTGCGATAGGGTCGAGTTGGGTAGAAGGTCGGCAGAAACCGCAATGCTCGAGACGGAATCGGCATGCTGAATGTTCTGGCGGGCGATGGAACGTTGGCGGCGCAGCTCGTCAAAGCTCTGACATAGGTTACTAAGGACGGAAACGCTCGTTGGGCTTTTTGCCAGCAGCATATGGAATGCGCCGTCCTCTATGCCCTTAAGGATATGCTTGATCTTGTCATCCTCTGAAATGGTGGGATTTAACCGCTTGCACAAATCGAGAACATCCTCGATGTAGCTGGTGAATGTCTCTCCAGGCTGCTGTGCGCGCTGGCGCAGACGCTGATCAGCGCGTAGCTTACGCACAGCGGGGTGATCAAAGACTTCGGCAAAAAGTGTATTAAATGCTGACCAGCTTGAAAAGTCTGATTCGTTGTTGAAGAACCACAGTTTGGCTACGTCGGCAAGGTAGAAAGACACGTGGGAGAGCTTTGACTGGTCGTCCCATTTGTTATGGGCACTTACACGTTCGTACGACGAGAGCCAGTCTTCCACGTCGTGTTCGGCGGTCCTACTGAAAGTGGGTGGGTTGCGATGAAGAGGGATGCCGGCGCAGACGACAGTGTCAGCCGGTGGTGCAGGCAACGAAGTGGCTCGATCAGCCATAGTGCTGGGCGATAGTGTTGGTGTTGGCAGGGTTTGAGTGCGGAGCTCCAGGACGAGGCGAAGGATCTCAGCAACCTCCACCAAATGCGACGAGGTTTATTGTCGTCGGTAACGTTGCAAGAACGCTATGTAAAGGTAGGCACTGCAAGGGCTGTACATAGCTTGGTTTGGTTTGGTGCCTATAGAAAAAGCACAACCCACTACGTGGGATTGGCCATGAATCGGGCGGCAGTGGGAAGAAAAATGAAGGATACTTAAATGGGATTTTCTTACTTAAGAATGAGATAATAAATGAATTATAATCGTTAATAATAATTTTCATGTTCATAGCACGCGGCCCACTCCCGATCACGGCACAGTACTTCGTCTTCCTCCTCAGTCGGCACATACACAGGGGCGGCCTCTGCTTCATTACAGTGGTTTAACTCTTGTAAACCTACGAGTGAAAGGTCTGCTAGGCTTGGCTTTGCAACGACTATGCACACAGTGTTTCATTAATGCACGCTTCTGCACTTGGAAGGCTTCTCTATAACGTGCTAATCTGGCCACCCTTTCCTCCCGTGTTTCAGCAGCTAACTCTGCCTTTTCTTGAGATTTTGCAGCCTGCCGCCTAGCTATATCTACCGGATTATTGGATTCAGCCTGTTGCTTGCGCTGAAGCGCACACACAGACGGCCCAGCCGGCGCACCATCCATGGCGAGATTAAGCGACCAACCGCCGGCGAAGCAGCCGTTAAATCCTCTCCTGGTCACATGGTACCGTAGCGGCGAGGCGCGGAGCAAGCACAGCTGCAACGCTCTCAGCAGCGGATCACGTGGCGGGACATCACACCTGCCACACTTGTGCTCTGGTGGTTCAAGGTCATTGCGATGTGATGAATGGCATTGGGAAACATGCGTAGTAGGGCTTTCGCTCTAAAAGCCTCGCCTTGCGCGCGTGCCAGTGCTCACGTGTTCGTCGTGGTCTTCCACAGCTGGCTCCGACGCTGCTCATCAAGCGTGCATTCCCATAATGCCCTAACACTCAACGCCGCTGAGGAAAAGGGCAACGGTGGTGCTTGGGCGGAGAGAAATTCCAGCGGTTGCGAGGGAGGTCATTGATGGAAAGGGCAACGGCAGCGCTGGGGAGGAGGAGGAAAATGTCAAAAGCAGCGCAGTAGCTAGGGACATTGAGGGCAAGTGCGGTGGCAGCGCTGGGGAAGGAAATGTCAGCGGCAGCACGCTGGCAGCGTTCTCGCACGCCTTGTATATGTCGCTGCGTACGCCCAGAGCTTCATTGCACATCGCCTTGGGTCCAAGTAGGCTTTCACCTTCACATTCTTAGAAAGTTCTAAGCATCTCCCATTATTTTTAATAAACTGGCGTTTCGGCTGTGGGCCCGGCCTTCATCAGAAACGTCAGTTTACTAATGAAAATTAATTCACACCATAACGGCAGGGGTTACTAGATTAAAAGAAGCATCGAGCTCGCTCATTCCCACTGTTGCCTCGGCTGCTGGGGCCGCCGGAACCTTCTCCGTCGGCGTCTCCGCCGATGGGAGGCGGCCCTGAAAAGTTCGGAGCTGGATGACCAGCTCTGGGCCGTCCGGCAAGCCGAAGATGCCGCCTGAGTCCAAGAACTTCGAGCCTTCACCTGAGGCCACTAAAAGCGAAATGCCGGAAGTATATTTCTTCTTCTTCTTCTTCTTCTTCTTCACTTGTGCATCAACACGCCTTCTCATATATATATATATATATATATATATATATATATATACAGGGTGTTTCACTTAACTTTTGCCAAACTTTGAAAATATGCAAATGCCACGTACCTGGACAGAACCAAGGTACTTTTGCTTACCGTCGCTTGGAGATAATCAGATTATTTTTATATTCCGCCTAATTAGATAATAGTCCTAATTAATCAACTCAATTATTGTAGTTCGATTAAAATTTTCAATAAGAAGATTGTAGAGCAACATGAGAAACTCCTCATACAGTGTTCTGTTACTCAATACGTGCTATAAAAGTGTTTTTCTGACCGTCAAAAATGCCTGCGAATACTCGCAAAACTGCTGCGCGACTGGCTGCTCGAGGCAGTTTGCATGTATTCGTGAGCATCTTTCACGCTCGGAAAAACACTTTAATGTAGCACGTATTGAGCAACAGAAAGCTGCATCGGGAGTTTCTCATGTTGCTCTACAATCTTCTCTTTGACACTTTTAATCTAACTATAATAATTGAGTTGGTTAATTAGGACTAATAATCTAATTTTGCGAAATGCAAAAAATATTCTGAGTATCTCCAAGCGATGGCAAACCACATTACCTTAGTTCGGTCCAGGTACGTGGCATTTACATATTTTTAATGTTTGGCTAAAGTTAAGTGAAACACCCTGTATATAATTACCCCATAGGATCCCCGGTATACTTATGAAGTGCATCATGTCACGCATGACACACACATTCTAAGGGAAATAGTCCGGTAATTCTTACGCATTAAAAAATGGCCTTTTTTCCTAGAAAGGGACGAGCTATTATTTTGAGCCTTCTTTGTGGTCTGCCCTTACTATTATATTAGTCTGACTACATGATCAAAGAAAAGCACACAGCAATCTGTGAAGTGAGGAGGTAAAGCATTACCTATAGGAAGCTTCTTCATTCATATGTGCTCACACTCTACTATAGGGTGTAGACATGTATAGGAAGGCTTCACAATTACCAGCAGTGCTGCTCCTTGACACCACCGATCTACTGAACTCTTCATGGAATATTATTTATTTTCCTAAATTTTCTTCCGTATGCAAGTGTTCTGTTGTGCTTTATAAGCTGTCTAAAGTTGCAACCATGCAGTCATCTAGAGGCAACAGCACAAACAAAGAAAATGAATATTTCTTAATTTTTTATTTTCCAATCAATCACTTCGTACAGAAGTCCTCCAAGAACCTGCCCTAACTAACTCGGACCGTGATCTAAAAATGTACGTATATTTACATTCAGTGCTGTCCAAGAGTGACGACTTCAATCTGTACGAGGCACACCAGACGTGGAAAATCTCAACATGCCTGCTTTTGAAGAACTGCTTATCCGAGTGATGAATGCAACACTACCCAATATATTTATGGTCCAGCATTTCTGGCTGCAAGTGAAAAGAAAAAAAAGGTGGGGGGGGGGGGGGTTCGCCAAGCATATTTTGTTCAAATTCGGTTTTTGACTGGGGGAAGTCGCCTTCCAAGGGTAATATCGATAATGGGAAAGAGATGCACGAATGCAGATATGTACAAGACAAAAGCAAATGTGATGGTCAATCGTATAGAAGGGCCAATTAGCATGGTCAGCATATACAAGCTGAAAGCATAAATTAAAGCATCAACACGGCACTGTTGCTTATTAAGGCAAAAGCCTTAAATGAATCATGGGGCGAAAAATTGACCGTCCGGCGTTAGGGCACCAAGATTAATATTGCCACCCACAACCATTGGTGGGAGTCGAACCCACGACCGTTGTTTTTAATTAAGGTGAAGTTAAATAGAATATTTCATTAATGCACTCCCACCCACAATCTTTGGCAGAAGAAAAGAAGTAATAGAAAGTTGCAACACATTCGAATGAAAATGTCGAGTAATTGATTAATGTCTCGTGAGAACGCAGGCTTTCACCTCCATCCTCTTTAGCGTAGGCTAAAGTGACTCAACTTTTAAAGGAAGACTAAAGAGAAAAGTACATTTAGTAAATAGAGTAAAATAGAGTAAGATAAAAATTAATCTTCTACAATACTAAAATAGCCACTCTTTCTGCGAGAAAAGGCTTGGTTAAAGCATGACGGCTACTTTCATCACTTTGTAATGTGCTACAGTTGTACACCAGATGGAAAAAGCTTGCACTGCATGGTAATCACAACGAAAAATTCTGAAACACAGCCTGGAATAAGTAAAGGCATTGTTTTTGGCACAGAAAAGTATGCAGTGCAGTTTTAATTGCAGGGAGCATGCACTAACTGCTATAAATTTTCTTTTTCCAGAGACCATGTTCTAAATTTGTGCTTGGCATTACACTGCAGGTAATTGCCGGTACAATGTTAACCTTGAATTCTGCAATATATTCCAGGCTGCAGAATAATGATCACTACATTTTTGGTTTTATTTGGTGGAATAGTATACCGAATATAAAACCAAACATACTGTCAGTGGAATAATAAAAAGTTGAAGCTTTATGAAAGTATGTTATATTAAAAAATCCTGAAGATGTTGAACGTTACTTGCTAGACTTCAAGAAAAACAGTTCTGCTTGTCAACTTCAAAAGTTTTGCACATCTTGTCCTAGGGTCAGCAGAACAATGGAACAACATGTTGTTCCTATTAGCTTTCTTGAATTGCACAGAAGCCAATGATACTCTTATTAAAATGACAAATTATTCCACAAACTAAAGAAAAAAAGTGCATAAAATTAGACCTAGACGAAATAAAAATGCATCTCATGTTCGCAAATATGCATATAAATTTACACATATATTTTCCACAACACGAGCAATTCGGATTAAAAACTTACACAACTGCTCCGTCAAATCATCAAAAATGTGCGCGAAAAACAAGAAAAAAGTCTAGATAAATAATGTTGAAGGCAGAATCTGCTGCCCACATCTTAAATAAGATAAAAAATAAAATCACGAAGGTGCTAATTCTTTTCAAACTGCGCAACACCCGTACAGTCGAGCTGTTGCAAAAGTCTTGGTTGTGTCAATTTTGGCGTCTCGGCAAGAACAGTGCTTGTGATCGGCTTGTTCGAAGCCTATGTAAGGAATGCCTGGAATGCAAGCAAAGGTAATATCATGAGAAGAAAGGGCAGAGAACTTCATATATTTTGCTGCAAAATAGGAGCTATAAGTTATTAACAGGAGCAAAACACGAGCAGAGGATGAAGGTCACCGCTGTTGCACATGTTTCTATATTAGCACAAATACAAAAGTGAACAAATCAAGAACGTTTACAAGATGGTTGTTGCCGGACTAAGGCATCTTACCATCAGTATTTTGGTATTCACTGTAAATCCCAACAGCGACTTGGCTTTTGGCTACATCATGAATTGCTTTGTGCAGGCGTACGATTCTTGCGATACACTATTCAAGAGGTCATGCACGGGATTTGATCCCGTGACCTCATGCTTAGCTGCGCAACGCCAAAGTCACTACACAACCATGGTGAGTGAAATTCTCGATATAACGAAGTATTTAACTTTTTATAACTTCTTGTCCATGCTCCATGTATTGAGAACCTCAGTATAGAAGTATGTTTACACAGGATTTCAATATAACGAAATTTCACTGCCAATGCGAACAAATACTGAGACAATAAATGGAAACTTCCGTGGACGCAGATGGGCAAATAGTTGACTTACAAGCAGCTGCCTGAGAACACACCTCTCGATTGCGCGCCACAGTGCCAAGAGCAACCGTCGAAGCGGAGCAGCGTCATGTTCAGTATAAACTCAAAGTGCAATAAGATCCCATCGCGCTCCATGCACTCTATGCTTTAGGTGAGAGTGAAAGCTTGCGAGTGTAAGCCAAAAACGATAGTGGCTTTATGAGCGCCGTCTTCAAACATGTTTAACTCTATGTTGGGCTGGTCACAAAGATTGCAGTACACATGTGACGGTCCATAAGTAGATTGGGGTAGAAAGTTCAGAAGACAACGATTAAAATTGTGTGTGACGCCATGTTGCCTTCCTGCCTCTTTCTTCACATACACTTATGTGCGTGAACTTCTGCAGAGCTAATTTTGATACTAAATGCAACTAATATCCATAATTTTCTTTAAGAATTGTTCGTTACACATCACACTTAGTGATACCAAGGTTCACCTACATTTGTCTCTTTCCAAAATTAGTTTGCCCCAAATGGAATTCAAGCCATAAATGACAAAATTAAGGACTAATTTAAGCAAGGTGTGAATGCTACTGTATTTTGTGTCAGTAGCAGCAGAAATTTAGATTCATTACTCCTACACAAATGGCAACAACTGCAGCCCGTACCTGTGTTGACTGCTTCAGGGATCGACGCCGGATGCTAATGTTCCGGGCAGAAGCACTTGCACCACCAACCCAGCGTGGAGTTTGGCCAAGCGGTTTCTGACCAGATGGAGTGGCTTGCCCAGAAGTGACCATGCTGCTGCTACTGCTGCTGCCTGCTGCCAGCCTGGGCGTCTTTGAAGCTGCAGTGCAGGATTGCGTACCGGAACAACCTTGCTTTAGGCAGCTTCGAGAGGCTGGTACCGCCACCTTACGACGGCTTTCCTGTATTTAAAGTAAAAATAAATTTGTGACTTTGCCCGAAGTGCAAAGTAGTCACAGCTCGCGCAACTGCAGGAAATCGCTGCTTTGAATTTTGTTTTGTATGGTGTCATTTTTTGCCTCAACGATGCTTACAAGAGCATATGAAGACTACTGTGCATAGCACAAAACCCTTAAAGAAGTGTACCGATTAGACAATAGTCTAGTACCCTCTCGTACTGATCACTATTTTAAAGGTTTTAGGAACTACCGCACGTTTCTTACAGGTAAAAGCTCTTACGAGAAGCTGTCAACGGTGATCTGCGATGTGTACGTAGCAACATGATCCGCCAGGCGGCATGTAAAACGCGAATTAGTTCTGTTGTGTGGATTCGCTGAGAAGCGCCTCGGACATCCATTTTCATTAGTAAAGCTAAATGGATGAGCTTATGTACATTATAGAGTTTATTCAAATTTGAATACAATTTTTGTTTCTGAATATCTGATCTAGTTGTTATTTGTGTGTGCGCCGTGGAAATGGGAAATGTAGGATATCCTGTTTAAGGGTCTGACTTCATACCAAGCCTAAAAAAAGTACTACAGAACATCATATATTGCTTTGCCTGTTTTTTTGCCTGAATAAATGTCATACTAATCATACTGTCATAAAAATGAGCGGCTTCTTCTTCGGGTGTCCGGATCTTCTTTGGTCGTTCCATGTGGAGGCGGCTACTTGTACTCGCCCCAGAGTTATTGAGAGTTCTGCCGCTGTCGCGGCGGCTCTGAGCTTTATCTCCCCGGTGACGTCACGGCCAAGCTCCGCCTCCACAATTGCCAGGGCGTGGCTGGTCGAAACCTGCCGAACCACCATCAGAGGCGCCTGCTGCAGTCAAAGACACTGCGCGCGTTCGGCGCGAACGCGGGGAAACGCGGACGGTGTCGGCAGCAGCTCTGTGTGTTGCCTCGTTGGTGCTGCTACAATTTATTTCTCTCCTTCTCTCACTCTCATTTTCTCTTTCTCCCGAGTATAGCGTGCGCCGCACGCATGCCCTCCCTCCCTCTCCTTAACGTTCTATGTCAAGGCAGCGTGCATGGCACGGAGAGGAGGCGAAGCACACGCAGCTCTGCGAGGTGTTTGATAGGCAACGCAGGTGATGTCATCGTTCAGCAGGGTTTTATTCGCGACACACGGACTGACGGTCGGCTTAGACAGCTACGCTGTTAAAAACGCAGCACGGAAGAAAAGTACTTGTCCCACGTGTCCCCCCTTTACTTTTATGCCGAGTGTTGCACTGCTAGTGTCTTGCTTTTGGAACCACTTTGTATCACTGTATTTTACCTCACTGTAAAAAGACACACGGTTATATTGCTGTGGCATTGCATTCAGTGTATGGAGGGATGTGGCTTTGTAAAGCTGCGATTTCAAACAGCTTTTACTGCTTGCCGTCAGCTTCATGTGCACAGTTATGCGATCAAATCAACATTGTTACATATCCGCTGCTTCACAAAAATACGAGCACCAGAGGCGACGAAATCTAATGATGCATTTCATTTTCAATTTTTTTCACCTTTTCGTCATTAACGTAGACGCGGCCATGCCACCATTGTTACTGGCGTGATTTGGCATGGCACATGAATAATTGAAAATGAAATGAAAGTGCCACCTTCATTTCACTAAGAAACTAATGACAGCGAAGGGAGAGAGCTCCCATAGTTTTGTGCATCTAGCCGGTAAATGTAACTCACCTTCTGAAGACAGGTGGCAGCATTTCGTAGATTCTGCAATGACAAGATGAAGTCCTCAGGGCTGTCTACAATTTCTCTCTCGAACTGTGTGTCAGGCTCAGCTCCGATCAAGTGTAGCTGCGCAACTATCTCCCTTTGAAGGGCCTGAAATTCGAAAGTTCGCAGGGCCTGGAACAAACAGGGCCACAGGTCAGTATGGAAGAGATGGGTGTCTGCCAGAGCAGACTGGAAGCAAAAAGCTGCAGCATGTTCGCTGCAGCGTTTGTGCAATTTAGCCAATCTTCTGGTAAGATAAAAAGTGCACACGCGTAAATAAATTTGCTGAATTAACTGGAGCATGCTCATGTGAGGCAGAATGCTGCCATAGCAACTGATAAATAGGTGTGCGCGAGTGCCTAGTATGTGAGTGTGAATAGAAAAGCTTATTAAATGCCTATATAATTCAATCGTTTGATGGCAAAATTTGGAATATATTTGGAGCAGTACAGAGAAATCCATAAGGCTGTTCAAAGTGCTCAGCCACTCCTGCAGCCATGACATTGAAGAAGGTACGCTTCAGTAATCATTATTGCACGATATCTTGGAGTATTAAGGAGTTTTCTTCTAAGGCTGCCTGCGAACTCTACATCTCAATTTAAGTGACCAAGTGCTTTGTTTTATTGGCCTTTGTGTGGAAAAAGGCAGGGAAGGAATGTAGGGACGCTATTCAGGGCAAAGGAAACGAGCTTTGGTAATGAAGTGAACTCTCCTGGCAGCAATGCAATTCAAAATTCCAATTTCTCCCGCACTAATGAACCAATTCGAAACCTTCTTGCAGATCACTCATGAGCTTAACTTGCAGTGTGGAAGAAAAATTTATGACGGCCTGATTAAGGGCATTTTAACTTTAGCAATCATTCGATTCGTGCAGTAACCCAATGTTCACTTCTCCGAGTAGCATTGCATTCGAACTTGAAGTACAAGGGCCACACTGCTCGTCTAAGACAGAAGTCTGTGTGTGGCATAACAATGTTTCTTAAATCTCGGCATTAATTCAGCGAGTCAACTTTTACGAAATTATACTTTGCTTTCATTCACAGTCATTTCAATTATTGCATCTCGATATTGGGAAACACCTCTCTAACCCACCTAATGCCACTACAACACATTCGAAATCAAGCTATTCGAATACTTACCTTCAGTCCTTACTGTGAGAATGTGTCACACCTCACTCACAACTTACTATCAATGCAAAAACTGCTAAATCTAGTGGTTTATTTATTTGTAACTGTAACTGATGTAATTCCATCTAACATCTTAGGGAAAACTCCTCCCGTAAAGGAAAATCCAACTAATAGATTCTCTTGTAATAAAAATTTCTTGTTGCCAGAAATACACGCTAATTATGGAGGGCAGACACTGCCTTTACTGCTGTTATTTCGAATAACCTGCAATCACACATAAAAAACATGTATTCATTACCGCTGTTGAAAAAAGTACAATCTTTTCGTACCAACATAAAATGCTCTGCACTGCACCATGCATTTGATGATCTGCTTTGTATTTCATTTTCTGTTAAGTTTCTTCTATTAATTGCTATGATAATTATTAGAATTGCATTGTACTGTTTTGCTGTTGAAATGCTGTTTTATTTCACTTATCTTTTTGTATAACTACCTGACACGAGGTCCCTAAACAGCCCTGTGCTCTGGGACATCGTTGTGTAACATCTGTATGAAAGGTAACGAACATCGGCACTAGGGGTGTAGCCAGAGGGGGGGGGGGGTGTTGGGGGGGTTCAGACCCCCCCCCCCCCCCGAAATTTTTTGCGCAACCTCCCCTTCCAATTCCCTTCCTTTGTTCTCGTCGCTTCGCGCTGACATAGTTCAAGAAACCGGTGCTACTGTCACAATTTCATTCCTGGGCGCTTCCGTTTGGGTTGGTAATTTACAGCGAATCATGTCTGCATATAGAAAAAATTGTCACAGTGTTAGTCAAGGCTTTGACACTCTGAGGTTTTGGGCGAGAATGTGGCGGCCGCATTCTAAAGCAATAAATGCGCAACGAATGAAGCAACAAATGCGGAAGCCGCATTTTAGATGAAGGCAAAAATGCTCGATGCCCGTGTACTTAGATTTAGGTGCACGTTAAAGGCTGCGGGTGGTCGAAATTTCCGGTATACATTTCCGCCGCTTCCCTTCAGGTGCTGGTGAGGGCGTGCTCGCGCAGGATCGCACGCGAAAGGTCTCTTGTTTGCGATTGCGCCCCGATGGTAGGCTGGTAGTTGCTGTTGTGTTATGGAATCCCAAACCAGCAGTGTACACACGAAGGGGTTGATGCCAGCAGGGAAATTCCACCGACTCGCAACAGAATGCACGAAACGAACAGCCGACAAGCATGGATTACTGCTGTGCGCAGTACAGCGCAAGTAAACTGTTGTTGCAGGCACTGACAATTCTCGTCGGTGTTCACGCGTCCTGAGAAATTGATTATGTGCACTATGCACTGAACAAGACGG
Source organism: Dermacentor silvarum (assembly GCF_013339745.2). Taxonomy (NCBI): domain Eukaryota; kingdom Metazoa; phylum Arthropoda; class Arachnida; order Ixodida; family Ixodidae; genus Dermacentor; species Dermacentor silvarum. The sequence goes on from NC_051154.1 coordinate 292,175,959, forward strand.
GAGTTAATTATTACATCACTAGTACACCAATCAGTCGAGATTCTGTAAGGTACAAGACCGCTCCCTGTTTGCACCGGCGTAAGTGAAGGAGAAATGAGTTGCACGCACTACTTAAAATGCGTACACATGCCATATCTATGCTGTGCGGTGAAATATTCTGTACAATTCTGAATCTGTTGAGGTAAAAGCAAATGACGGCTGCACGCTCACACGCAGCGGAAGAAATACGTAAACACCTAGGAGAAACAAGAACTAGTACTGGATGCAGACCTTTTGCTGTTCGAGAGCGTGCAGACGTTCCAGCAGCTCGTGCAGCTTCTCTTACGATGGTACGGTGCCCCCGTTGCCGAAATCAAATGCAGCCTCTTCCAGCCTGTGACCGAGGTCGGCCTCCTCGCTTCTCAGCCTGCGAAGCTCTCGCTTGCGGGAAGATCTTATTTCCCGCAGCCTCTGCACGAGGGCTCGCATCTCGTCATCTTGCTGCACCACTGTACGAGCTTCGGGCTGTGTTGGGAAGAGGACCAAAGATGACGTCGCGACCAGCAGGCTCGCGGAAAAACGATACAGGTCCACTTGCAGACACGCACTCGGGGTACAGCTTGCAAGCAAGTTTAGCCAACTTCTACTTCAAAACACACTTGTCTGATGTGGAGGTTTTAAATTTTTGATGCCAGTCAATGACAGTGTAAAGGGATAAAGTGGACCGTCACTTTTGTTGACGTGCGGTGCGGTGAGGAAAGACTCGAAGGCGATATTGGGATGGGTTGCACAGACACACATATAATTCACTCTATTATTTTACACAGACACAAGTAAGATTCTCTAACACTTATTATCTGCTAGCATATGAAGCCCTACGCGGCAGAATACAAAGTTTCAGTCCCTAGCCCACTAGCGCGCAAAGTCCGAGCGTCGCGGTATACGGCCCCCCAGTGGTCGCTCACGTGTGGTCGTAACCTTCCTTGACACGCCGAATGCAGTCGGAGGCGGCTTGGGCAGGCAGTGGCGGTGACGCGGCGACAGCCGCTTGGTTGGTGGCTCAGGATTCTGACGCCGGAACTGCGCACGCACCAGACTCCCGAGAGCACAGGAACTGCCAGATCTCTGGAACCGGCCAGGCACGGGACACGGGCAGGACCTCGGTTCGGTGGCTTGCGACCCGTCACGAGGCTGCCCAGCGATACACCCGGGTAGCGCTCTCGGGACTGCTTCCACGCAGCTTCCTCGGCCATCGTTCGATCGGTCCTCGTGGCCGCAGCTTTTGTTGTTGTCCTGAGTGGTTGTGGCGCATACCCACAGTGGGGGATTGGCCATGAATCGGGTGGTTATATTCGGTGCATAAGAACAAGGGAATTAACGAATAGAATACTGGAGTTTAGACAGGAAAATTTTGTGAGAGGAGAAGAAAAAAAAAACACTTATAATAATAGGTTAAAAAAGAAATATATGAATAAAAGAAAACTATGGTGGCAAAGGTGACAATAAGTTTATCATAGTAATCGATTTGATTCAATGAGATAATTTTGGATTGCCAAGCAAGCGTTTCTGTGGCTGAACCCAATAATGGAGGCTGCAAAAGATAGAATTACAGGTTCCGATAAACCTAGGCCAATATTGCGAAGCGGAATTTCCAGTAGTCTTTTCCTTATTGCAGAAAAACGCCTACAAGACAACAAGAAATGGTCTATTGTCTCCGCTTCGCCACAGAATGAGCATAATGGTGAGGGGACCAGACCAGACCTGTGTAAGTAAAAGTTTAACGTAGGGATACGGCAGCGCAGCCTCGTGATGGCCACTTCAATTTTCCGGCTTTGGCAAAGGTCTCTGTGCCAAGGGTATAGGAGATGTCTGTATTCCAAAGATTTAGTTAGAGCAGAGCCTGACACTGCCTGCATAATGACACTCCTGCGAAATCTAGCAGCAGTGACAGGAGTAGTCAAAGGACAATACGGAAAAATTGGTCCGGTTATCGATGCCTTGGCTAGTCAATCTGCTATTTCATTTATAAAAAGTCCTTTATGGCCAGGCACCCAAATAAACGCAAAATTTTCAAATAACCAGGTATCAATGAATTGAACGTCCTCAATACGCGAGAGTCACAAGAAGCAGTGAGGGATGAGCATAATGACAATGAATCAGTGACTATCATGGCAGACGTAATTGATGGGTCTAATTTGCGTAGAGTCAGCACCACCGCCATAAATTCAGCTAAAAATATGGGTATAAAATCTGGCAGCCTAAGAGAAAATGTCCAATCGAGAATAGGGGAAAATATACTAACACCTGATTTTTCCTCACATTGTGAGGCATCTGTCGCAATAACGATGTTTGTTTGCAGGCTGTGTAGATGATCTTGTAATATACCATCTAGAATACTATGTGGAAGTAATTTTGAATTATTAGGAAAGATGTCATCGAATTGAACATCAGTGGTAACAGATCTGTCGGGAATCGGAGTACATCACAGATGTGCACATCCAAAGGGTCAAGTAATGTTGCGTGAATGTAATTGGGGAGTATGTGAACGCGGCCAGTTTACACGAAAAAACCAATCAGGGTGGGAAATGAATATTGTTTGAGAACGTCGCACCGGTGATTCGTAAATTCTCAAAAACGTCTGTACTGTCAAAAGATGGAACCTACACGAAAGAGGAGGAACACGGGATTCTAGATAAAGAACAGAATTTGCAACAAATTTAGGAAGCCCTAGGCACAAACGTAATGCTTCCCTTTCTAAGAGGATGAAAGGGCGGGAAGTGTAAGCTGGAGCTCCAGAGAAGAGTGCGCAACCAAATTCTAATACAGGGCAAACGTACACGCGATATATCATTAGAAGTGTATCTCTTCTCAATCCTATTCGACGATTGCTCAGCCTGCGCAAAATGCCAATTGCGCGGGTACCTTTTCCAGTCACATGATCGATATGTGGCCGCCAGTTGAGATAGGGGTTATAAATTATTCCAAGGTACTTCACCGATTCTACCTGCGGTATGTCTTGTAGGTGGTAAGAGAGAGAGAGAGAGAGATATGCACTGGGTCATTTATCGGGAAAACGAGAATGGCACATTTGTTGGTATTGAGTAAAAACTGGTTAACATCTAACCAGCTCTCCAGGGCACAAAGGTAAGTTTGCAGTCGTTGATATAACGTATGAATGTCATTTGCAGATGCGAAAAACGCAATATCATCTGCATAAACATAAGTTGTGACTTCTTCATGATGGGGAATTGAGCTCATGAGAATATTAAAAAGCGCCGGGGAAAGGACTGAACCTTGCGGTACTCCTCTCCTTTGTTTGCACCTAGAAGACGAAAAGCCGCTTTTGTAGCAGTAGAATTCTCTCTCACTTAAAAATGAATGAATCCACGCTATTATATAAGCAGGAACACCACAAGATGTTAGCCGATTTATCAAAACTGTGTGTTCCACGGTATCATATGCTTTAGCGATATCAAGCGTCACTAAGGCAGCCAATTGCTTATTGCGTCGAGCAAGTTGTATCCGGCTTTCTAAGTCGACATGAGCATGCCAGATAGAGCAGCCAGCCCTGAAACCAATCTGACATGAACTAAGAATTGAATTATCGTTTACAAATTTCATGATACGAAGGTGAATAAGCCTCTCAATTAATTTTACTACATTCGACGTAAGCGCTATAGGCCTGATGTTCTCCAATGTATACCCTCCCCCTTGTTTCTTAAGTATCATTATTACTTTGGCAAGCTTCCACTGCAAAGGAATCCAAGCATTTTTAATCGAATATGTTACCACGTCTAAAAGAATGTTCGGCGATTCATTTAACAATATTTTTAGCATTGCATTTGTGATTCCGTCAGGGCCAGGTGCTGTATTTGGCAAGCATGCTGCAGTCATGCTGCATGCTGCAGATTGAGCTCAGATAAGGAAATGGAGGTGAAGCCATCCGAAGAGTCTAAAGAATAATGAATCGTTGGAAGCCGGGCTGCAAATAGATTTTCTAAACCTTTGGCAATCGCTTCTAAACAAGAGCTCATTTCTTGCGGGGTCAAAACGATGGAGTCTAATGTTAACGGCGTTGGTAGCCCCTTTCTAGCGCGAAGAAATGCGAACAGAGCTCGCTTGTTTTTTTATTTTGATAGATAATGGTAATGCCTAATATTATATTCATCTTTGGCTCGGTTAACAGTACGTTTAAGTACACCAGCGTGAAACTGATAATTTTTCTAATTTGTCGGGCATTGATTATGGAGAAGTGTTTTCCAGGCTGCTTTTCTTTTCCTGTAATCACGCGTACACTCATCATTCCACCAACGACAAGCGCTGCGTTTAGCCGAATGGATGACAAATTCAGCTTGCTTCCGGGAACCCTCAAGAACCGAACAAATCTTTGAAGCGATTTCCTCGTCATTGGCATTGGCAAGTTTCGAAACGAATGCAAGTAAGACAGTCTTAAATTTATTGTGGTTGACAAATGTGCACACCTGGTATTTTAAAGATGTTATTGGACACATGATTTCAAATGACACAGGAAGATGATCACTGTTGGTAGCTGAGTCAACCGTTAACCACGAAGAAACATTGAGGCCAGCACTACAAAATGTTAAGTCTAACACTGACCGAAAGTGGCCTCTAACAAATGTCACATGTCCTGTGTTCTGACATGAAAGGTTACTATCAATAGCCCATTCCCATAGTCGCTTACCACACAAATCTGTTTTTAGACCCCACGACACGTGATGCGAATTAAAATCTCCTGCGAACAAAATTTCTTTTCTACAAGCAGCTACAGCCCTATCAAGTTGACGCGTTCTTTGGACACCGGTGGGGAAATAGGTATTAATAATTGAAAATGGTTGATACCCTGGGAGACATAAGTCTATCGCCAAAATTTCGCAGTCGGAGTCCATGAATTTAAAAGAAAGGTTTGCCTTATGACAAATTTTATTTGAAACAAGTATCAATAGTCCACCACCTCGCGGGTTACGATCTAATCGGAACGAACGAAAACCTTTCAAATGAAAATTTTTCTCTGGTGATAGCCAAGTTTCCTGAAGAAGCATAACATCTGGATTAAGCTGATGAGATAGGTAAAACAAATCTGTTAAAGCTGAGAAGATAGAGCGACAGTTACACTGCAATACTTTCAACTGTCCAATGGTGTTGATCGCACAGCAGCGGCAACTGCCACCTTAAGAAAGCTTTCTTATTCATAGGCGATAGTTGACTCTTTTTTGGTTTCGGTTTCATAATCTTAGAAATTAGAGATCCCATGCGTTTGGGAGCTCGAGCGTCAAGTTCCATACCTGTGACAGCAAGGGAGTCTGAGGAAGAGGACTCACCCTCGCCTGGTTGAATTGGCGGAGTAGTGTCCGTCGAGTGATCTTTAAATGTAGAAGGGGCTTCTACATCGTTGCTAGGCATTCGAGGTGTGGCGTTAAGTACTGAGGACTGTAGCTTAGTGGCTTGCAACATTTGAATCATCTGACTGGAAATGATTTGGGCTAAGCATTCTGATAGGCTAGATAGCAATTTATACATAGCCTTATTCATTGCCTTTTCAACAGCAGCGTCAATTGCTTCCGATAGATTAATATTCATACTTGGAGTGTTGCGGGCTGTAACACCAGAGTATCTGAAGGCCCTGTCTTTAACGACTGCAATTGCATCTTTTCGGGAGCAACGACGGTGGTCGATTACTTCAAGAATTTGAGTTTCTTGGGCGCGAGCTGAGCAATTAGAATAGTCTGCTGGGTGTGTTCCCCCCAGATGGCAGCAGTTTTCAGATTGCGCAGAGCACTCACTTGAAGGATGACCATCTCCACAGGTGCGGTAGCGTAGTCTCGACTTGCAACCTCCTGCGCTGTGGCCGAATCTCCAACAATTCTGACATTGGATTGGACGTGACGCGAGTGGTTCTACACGGAACACAAGAGGCCACACTTTGATTTCGGACGGACATGATGTGCCCACAAACGTGGCAATTACTGACTCAGTCGGAATCCTCTCATTATTTACGAGGCGATTGCAACGATAAATAGCAATGACACCTGCTGCGGAGAGCTTGTCCAGGGTTTCAGTTGGATTTAAGTAGGAGTGTACGCCCCGTACGAGGCCCTTGGTGCACGCAAGGGGAGGCGGGATAAAAGTTCTCACCGGGATGGAAGCAAATGAAGTGCATTTCAGTAGATCTTCAACACAGGTCTGGTCCGGTGACCGACACAGCATACCTCCGCGTCCGAACACTCGCACGTCAGTGATGGTCTGGAAGTGGTTGGACATGCTCTTAAGGTGTGAGGCCAAGTGAAAATTGAATTTTTTTTCAAAATGTCAATTTTTTTTGTTTTCCGTTTCGTCAGATGCGGAATTCATTCTCCATCATTTTCTGAAAAAAGTATCTTCTTACAGTAGTTTGTTTCAAAAGATACATAAAAAATGTAAACCCACCCGGCAGTTACGAAACCGAAACTGAAAGTGCCAGTTTTCTGTGGAACAGAAAAAATGCCCTGGTTTGCAGTTCTTTGCTGGTTATTTAAGAATCGTATCACGTAAAAAGTGTAGCAATGCCATAATAGCATTTTAACATATTATTTATCAATTTAAATAATAAACGCGTTGCCAGGTGGACGTGCAATGTTTTGCACGTGTTGTTTACGTTCTGGAGGCTGCACGAGCGTTAAAGGAGCAACGGATTGTTTGATGGATGTGTTTACCCCCTGTCGCTTACTTTTTCTTACTGGCAGCCACAGAATGGGGAATTTTAGAGCGCAAAGACGGACAAAATTAAAGTTTGTCGGCAATCAGTACAGGGCGATGGACCTGGAGACGTACGGCAAATACCTGTAATACTGCCAAAGCAACCTAGAAAAAAAAAAGGAAGCCGAGGTGCCACACGAGCAAATCAGACAATAGCAAGACCCAAGACAGAACTGGCTATAAATATAGGGGATTTTAGCTCCCCTGATCATCTCATGTAAGCGCTATGCTTTGGACATCTTTTTGTTGATTTTCTCAGCAACCCATCTTTTGCGATTTCTTCAAACGCAAACATTCATAACTTTTTTCCTAATAAAGATTTTTTTGTGAAACTTGGCACAATTCTTTCTCACATTTTTGGGTGTGCAATGAACCTCAACAAGTAAAATCGTGCCACAAGTTTTGATTTGGATGCCTTTTAAACCAAGGCACACCCAATGGAAGCACACATGTTTTTGGTTATTTCATCACTATGCTTCGATAATTCATGTGATATCAGTAATTTTGGTTCATTGTACAGATCAAAGCCTCTCCTATATCACTGCCAAAAATTGTTTTTTTATTATGTTAAATTAGAGTTAGACCTGTTGGCATGAGACCCACATTTAATTAAATTTTTCTAATAATAAAAAATTATTGCAAAAATAATGCAAGCTTTAAAAGGCTCACATGGGCCTAAAAACTTGTGATTTATGATGTAGACCAATTACTTGTATTGTTTATCCTTTTTTAAACTTTTTTTTCCCAGCACTTGGCCTCATATCTCTTCGGGAGCAACGACGGTGGTCGATTAATTCAAGAATTTGAGTTTCTTGGGCGCGAGCTGAGCAATTAGAATAGTCTGCTGGGTGTGTTCCCCCCAGAGGCAGCAGTTTCAGATTGCGCAGAGCACTCACTTGAAGGATGACCATCTCCACAGGTGCGGCAGCGTAGGCTCGACTTGCAACCTCCTGCGCTGTGGCCGAATCTCCAACAATTCTGACATTGGATTGGACGTGACGCGAGTGGTTCTACACGGAACACAAGAGGCCACACTTTGATTTTGGACGGACATGATGTGCCCACAAACGTGGCAATTACTTACTCAGTCGGAATCCTCTCATTATTTACGAGGCGATTGCAACGATAAATAGCAATGACACCTGCTGCGGAGAGCTTGTCCAGGGTTTCAGTTGGACTTAAGTAGGAGTGTACGCCCCGTACGAGGCCCTTGGTGCACGCAAGGTGAGGCGGGATAAAAGTTCTCACCGGGATGGAAGCGAATGAAGTGCATTTCAGTAGATCTTCAACACAGGTCTGGTCCGGTGACCGACACAGCATACCTCCGCGTCCGAACACTCGCACGTCAGTGATGGTCTGGAAGTGGTTGGACATGCTCTTAAGTTCCTTTGGACAGCTTGTGGGTTCGTCAGCCTGATGGAACCTCCATTGCTAGGCACGAGCGCAACAGGAATGGTGCTTACGCCACTGCGAAAAAACAAATCTAAAGGTAATTCATTAGATGGCAGGGATGCTGACCAGGCGGATCGCGCCTGGCCAGGAGAATTGGTCGACATCAGCCCAAGATGGCTGATGCAAGGAATGTGAAGAAATCAGGGATTAAATAAAGGTTGTTAGAAACCTGAAACCACCCGATACACAGCCAAAATACCACTGCAGGCCAACGAAGCTTGGAGAGGCACCGGAACGCAGCAGGAACGCCGCAGCTCGTGACCAGGCGTGCTGCTTGTCACAATGGCACCTCTGTAGTGGCCCGTTCTCTCCTGTCTTCGTCTTCCGTTCTTCTGCCACCAACCCTCGTGCTCCCTTATTTGCCGCTTCGTGTAGCATATGTAGCTGCCATCGTCGTCGTCTTTCACCACAGACAGCTTGAGTCATCTTTCTGAACATATTTAAGTTCCACGTATGCTGCCAACCCTATACAGAATTGTTGCCTTGCGTGCTCTATTTCACTGATTTTCTCCTTCCTGCGTATTGAGGCTCCTTCTCGCTTGCAGTCAATAATGAAGTTGTGCGTAGGCTTCAAGCATCTGATTGAATTTTGTGTTTGCTAAACAAACTATTACTGACTGCACAAGAAACCAATATTTATACTTTCTAATTTTGATGAAGCATCAGAAAATGCACAAGCACCGCGCTACCAAGTTGTGTTTCTTTATAAATGGAGAGATTTTATATATATATATATATATATATATATATATATATATATACATAACCCGGGTCTTTCAGCGAACACTTTCAACATTCATTTAAGGTTGCCCGAGGCAGATAGCCCAATTCTAGTTTGTGAGCTGGTCTGCTCGTGAGGCGCACATTACTTGCACAAAAATTGAAATGCGTATGGAATAATTACCAAAATTTCACTAATTAGGTTTTAACTAATTACCTGGTGGCCCATATTGCAATTTACAAATTGTAGGCGGGAGTTCGCAAGGAGGATCCACTTGGAATTAATTCTCAGGATGACACCAGTTTCGAGATATTATTTCCCTTAACTTTGCGGACAAATGCATTGGCGTTCCAGTTAATTTTGTGCTTCAATGCATAAAGCGATGTTTTGTTAGGAAACTAACTGGAACGCCAATGCATTTCACCGCAATGTTCGAGAATTCATATCTCGAAACTGCTGTCATCCCGAGAATTCGTTCCAAGTGGATCCGCCGTGCGAACTCCGCGGCTACAATTTGTAAATTGCAATATGGGCCATCAGGTAATTAGTTAGAAACTTAATTAGTAAATTTTTGGTAATTATTCGATTATGCATTTCAATTTCTTGTGCGAGCAACGTCCGCCTCTTCGAGTAGACCAGCTCATGAACTAGAATTGTGCTATCTGCCACAGGCAACTTTTAAGAATTTTGAAAGTGTTCGCTGAAACACCCTGTATATATATATATATATATATATATATATATATATATATATATATATATAGAGAGAGAGAGAGAGAGAGAGAGAGAGAGACAGAGCAAGCTTTAGTCAGATGCGTCTGAACATGCAAGAATGGGTGTATTGCTTGTTCTTCATTAAAGACGAATGCTCATCAGTGCACATTCCTAGAAGTAGGCCCTTTGGGGGCACAGACGGCAGTTTCACAAACAATGTCATAGACCGCAAGGTCTACGATAAGCTGCTAGCACAAGACAGTGCGCACAAATTAGCAAGCAGCGGCTACAAGTTTTGGCACACACTACTTGCACAAGCTTCAAGGAATGAAAAACTGCACTATATGTTACAGAAGTTTAGTCAATGCATTCCCCGCCATCAGAACAAAAATGTGCTTGTCACTCTCTTTCCCTCTCCCACCACAGCAGCTGCTGTCGTTGTCATACTACAATGACCATGCATCAGCAGCAGCCCGTTAAACTGGTAGCATGCAATCAGGCGCCAGCAGTAGTGCACCCAGGAACTCTGCCAGGGGGGGGGGGGTTTTGACAGTGTGCCAATACCATCTAAACAGCACTAATTTCAATTTCTTCACGGGAATTGTCAAAAAATGCGCCTTTTGCAAGTGTGCAGACGATTGCTTGTCTTACAGCCTCAGTTGTAGTACTCAAATGCACAAGGAAAGAAAAGGGTTAATGTGGCGGTCCCCACTGCGGCGGCACGAGCCCACCGTTTTCAGTACTTTTGGAGCAACCGTGGCGGCTCTTCTACTTAGGATATGAATTTGTCGTATAAACCATAAAAAGCTTAATTCTTGTAGATTCCAACTATTGATATATAAGAAAATTTATTAATTGATTTAGAAATAAATGTTCAAGAACAAGCACGAGATACATGGTTTTTGTGAACTGTGTCTCAGTTGTGACCATATTTAGAATAAACTACCGCACTTGCTGCATTGCGGCTTGCTCTGTAGCTTTACAACATATTTATCTAGTTTCTAGACGTAGCAAAATAATTTTGAATTTTACTTTTTGGGTAATTTTGCTTTATAAAATTGCCAAATATCGCAATATTCTGTTGTAAACAGCCCGACAACTACATGCTCAAGGAAGCTAAATTTTTGATAAAGTAGAGTTCAAGGCATTTCCATTTAGGACGCAAAATTTCATTCATGTACCTTTATTAGCTTTAAACCGCAGCTTCGTAGCTTTAGTACTTCCCCGCAAAAATGCGCAAAAAAACCAGAATACCAAATATTGCTTAATTTCGGCCGCATTAGGAAAACTAATACAGTAAAATGAATGAAATTTTGCGTCCTAAATGTAAACACATTGAGCTCTACTTTATCCAAAATTTAGCTTCCTTGAGCATGTAGTTGTCGGGCTGTTTACAACAGAAAATTGCGATAGTTGGCAATTTTCAAATGCAAGTTATCCAAAAGTAAAAATTCAAAATAATTTTGCTAAGTCTAGCAACTAGATAAATATGTGCTAAGCTACAGAGCAAGCCGCAATGCAGTAAGTGCGGTAGTTTCTTCTAAATATGGTCACAACTGAGACACTGTTCGCAAAAACTATGTATCTCATGCTTGTTCTTGAACATTTATTTCTAAATCACATCAATCAATTTCTTTGTATTATCTATAGTTGGAATCTACAAGAATTAGGCTTTTTATAGTTTTATACGACAACTTCATATCCTAAATAGAAGAGCCGCCACGGTTGCTCCAAAAGTGCTGAAAACGGAGGGCTCGTGCCGCCGGAGTGGGACCGCCACCTTAAATAAAAGGCGGGGTTAGGTCGGCCTCAGGGGGTTACAACCCCCGCACCCCCCCCCCTGTCTGTATATATAAAGGGGCTGTAAACACATCTATAAATAGATGTGTTTTTCAGGCTTTTCACTTTCAATGTGCACTGATTTATGATAGGATTCCAGACAAGTAGCGGTATTCGCTTGTGTTCTTTCTATATTGACAGATCTTCATCACTTCAGCAATGTATAGCACCAAATGGTACCTTGCTTGTAAAGTAAGTACCTTT